>NC_092868.1:29464375-29613350 GCF_032062135.1 Pyxicephalus adspersus | reverse complement strand
TGTCTTATTTTAATTATTTTTTTAAAAATCGGGGGTGGCTTACTTAATGGGGATGTCCTAAAATCGGGGAAACACGGTAGGTTGTGAAATATTAGAAACGCTTGTTTAACCTTCCATCTGAACAAGCCCTAGCTGTCACCTTAACATTTCAAAAATACAGTTATTGAATAACAGGCATCTAGTAATGAAAATCTAATTTTATTAACAGATCCATATTAACTTTATGTAACTGCCTAGGTAAAAGTTTACTTAGAATTAAAGCTGAAAGAACGTCAGCAATAAATAAATGCAACTTTGCTTTAAGTGAATTTTTACATTTTGCATATTATGCATATTAGCATAACTTAAGCTTCATCAAAGGTATGCCAAGAATGTGCAAATAGCTGTGCATGCATGCTTAGTGTACATTCATGATATTGCCATCATCTTGGCTGTGCAGTGGTCATTCTCTTACTGGTAAATGAATCACAAATATGGTTGGACAAGACTTCCAATTTTTTGATATGACAGGCTGTTTGCCTGAGACAAATACCCTATGGAATACCTTCAGTGAGGGTATATGTATGCTAATAAATGGGGAGAGCTCTGATGTCCTTCATTAGACGAGTTTGTTTATTTTAAACATCACTGGCTTGTATGCTAAAAGCTCTAGCTGCATAGTTCAGCTTGGTACCTATGGTTATTAGGATCCTCTAGCATTACAACTATGCTTCTTCCCTACATACTATCTGTACAGGAGCTAATTAGTACTGAAATGTGCTGGACAAGCCAAGTGAGCACTCCAAGATGAAAAGACTTGGATATTTCTTTTTAAGTCATAAAATGCACATTATACACCAGGTTGAATGTTTTACCAGTAAGATTACAAATACCTACCTGTATGTTAATAACAAAAACTGTGTTAAAATTAATTGCTCGCTCAGACATCTAAATCTTTTGCTTGACCTTGATGTGTATTAAACAAATACTGTAAGTGCTTAAGGGAATATGAGGGTGGTCATCTTACAATTCTGAAATACCTACCTGTGACATTATTCTGCAAGGAGCAGAAAGCTATGTACACACGTGCAATCACTGTCATTGTAAAGGATTTTTCACAATCCTTTTCAACAACTAAAGACTGCACGATGCATGAACAAGTGCTGTACATACTGCACCATTCTGCTGGGGAAGGGAGGGGGAGAACGATGGAGTGGCACCCCGCTGCGCTCTCTCCCCTTCACTTTCGTTGTCCATCGTCCGTGGATCCACCAGGACGGTCATTCGGATGATTGGCGCTGTACACACGCAAGATTCTCATCCGATATTGGCTCTGAGCCGATTATCGGACGAGAACTATGGCACAAGTGTACCCAGCCTTATATATTCCGTGTATTTTTGTGATTCTACCTAATTCCCTCCTATTCAAATAGATACTGCTAGATTAATTGCCTTGCTCCCAAAGCCAATCAATCTAAAAAGCCAATCAATGCTTAAAAATTTAATTGATTGTAAGCTCCACAGAAACTTATATGAATGGTTATGAGGTCTGTATAGAACTGTAAAAACCATCAGTATGGCAAAACTTGGTTTTATTTGAAGTGGAGAGGGTAGGAGGAATAGTAATGGGTTGTTTCTGGGAGCGTCATGTGACCAGTCTGTAAGGCAAGCCAGGGGATCTTTCAATTTAGTATAAGAGTTCTCACGCTGTGGTGAATATGGTTGCAAAACTTATATGTTGCACCAAAGAGGGACAGTGTTCTATCATACGATTTTTATGAGTAGAATGTGTGCCAGGAGCATGAATTTATCTTCACATGTGTGCTCAGTATGAGAATAAAGTTATCTCTCGTAGAGTTGTCTATAAATGGATTGAAATGCTTGAGAATGGCGGTACTAGTGTCATAGATGCAGAGCGCTTCAGAGGTCCAACTACAGCCACGATTATGAACAAATATTATTAGTATTACGCAGTATTTATACAGCGCCAACATATTATGCAGTGCTTTACAAAGTCCATGTCACTAATTATTCCTCAAACAAGCTCATACGGGGTCCCTACCAAAGTCATATATCTTTAATACAGTCTAAGGTCTATTTTTTAGGGGGAACTCAGTTAAACTAACTGCATGTTTTTAGAATGTGGGAGGAAACTGTGTCCTGGCCAAGATTACAGTCTGGGACCTAGTGCTGCAAAGGCCAGAGTACTATCCTCTGAGCCACAAAATAAAGAAAGAACCCTGAAACTGATTTATGAGAGCAGAAGAATAACAGTTGAAGAGATTGCAGGAAAGCTGATTTTTTTGCTGATGGCATTAAAAAGTTGTGTATTTAAGTTAAAGTGTACCTTCAGCCAAAACCTACTTTTATTTATGGATAGGATGGGGAGGATTAGAACCTTTGGCTGGATTTTATTGCTGATTGTATTCCTGATCTATCCTGGTAACCATTTTTATTGTGACTGAAAGTATGCAGAAATCCAAAATTTGGAGTTGTTACCAGAACATCAATTAAGGGACATATTTCCGATGGCAACTGTCGAAGAGAGGAACCCCCCAGCTTGGATAGATTTCCCTTCACTTCCTGTTGTGTTTTGGAGATACCAATGCTATGTCCAGAGCCAGACTTCCAGTAAGTAAGTAGTCAGCCCTGTGACAGATTTGCTTCAGTTTCAGACAATGTTGCACCCCTGTCGAAGGTCTTTCAGCTAAAGATCATTGTGCTCCAGTGTAATTTGGTGGACAAGGTCCCTACCCTTTAGGATATACTTCTGCTCATGAGGTGATCCCTGCCCTAACATTAGAGCTCAGCTTCATATCAGAGTTCACCTTCTCCATCAAGAGCACCCTAGTCCGTCTTTAAATCAAGATCCCCTACTTTTTACAAGATTTCCTCTTCAAATTAGTGTTCCTCCCCACATCTGAGCCCCTCTCCTTCAAATCAGAGTCCTCCCTTCCCATTGGAAACCCATAAAAGCCCTCACATCTAGTCTAGTCTACACTTTAAATTGAAAGCCCCTTTTTCAAATCATAGTCCCCCATTAAAGTCATCTCTTTATATCAAAATCCATTCACAAATTACACACATATATATATAAATATATATATGTATATATATATATATATATATATATACCGGTATATATATATATATATATATATATATATATATATATATATATATTTAAAATAAGCTGCAGCCTATTGGAGAAACTGTCTTTTTACCCTATAACAGCTGTTAAAGTATAAGTTAAAGGTGTGTGTGTGTGTTGATAATGACCCACATTCAATTGTGAAGATTTCACATTCGCTTTCTGTCCTGGAAAGGCACAAAAGAATGTAAAATCAAACCTTTTCACAATGAAGGAAAACTACATCATTGATATTTGTTACTTTAACAGGTCATGTTCCAATGAAAACAGACATGTCTGATAAAGAGAACCTGTCCCTGCATTTTGAATAGCTTTCTAACAAGTTTACTTTTAAGCTGAACATCAGTATATTGAAACAGAAAACAAATAACTGTGTATATTTTACAAAAAAATAATAAACATAACAACCAATATAAAAACTCAAACATGACTTCATTTTTTTTTTTTTTTGGGGAAAAGTTTTAGTTCCATTTTTCTGACAATTCAATGATCTCATTCTCTTGCAGCTTGAGCATGCTGTTAGTGGAAAAATGACATCTGGGATCATGTCATAACATTTGGTATCCTGGCTTAGACTTTAAAGCAGGGTATACTGTGAATGAGGGAAGCGTTTTGGCACTGGGGTCAGGGATCTTAGTCTTCTGCAGTGTCAGTGCACTACTGTGCATGCACTCAGCACTCAACATAACACTACTGTTCACTTCAGTGCCAGAAAATAGCTTCATATCATATCATTAATTTGCGCACTTAGCAAAATGCAAGGGCTATAAATTGAATCTTTCACCATACACCATTTTTATGCTGTGCGGAATTCAATAGTAAAAGTTTATATTTTCATATGGAAGCTATATATGGTTTGGTGGTGCAAGTATGTGTTTACTTTTAAAAAGCAATTCCAGGGAACAAGTGGAACTCATTAGTGAAGTGCTACTGATAGCCAGCTAACATTAGAAAGTCTGTTCATTTTCCCTTGAAGGGAGCATAAACCTATCCTTCTTCAACCACAACCATCAAAATATCTTGGTAGCTTAAACATAATTGAGGAGCTTTATCTTTACAGGTTTTATTCCTTTTTTGTCCTGTTAGTAGGAAACAGCCGGTCCAAGGATGACAACTCTGAAAGGGTATATGCCTTACACGTGCAATGTTGTCCTCTAGGTTACTTTTTGGTTGTGCACTGGCATGTGAGTCCAAACAGATTGCATTTTCTCCAGCTTCTTTACCTCCCACCTCCTTCATCAAAGTTTCATCATTTCTGCTACATCATCAGAGCAGACCTTTTCTATGGATTCAAAATGACAACTACAGAGTTTCCAAAGGTATCTGTTCTCTCATTTTCAGTTTTTTCACCTTTTCATTTCAGCATTATTAAGCTTGATGAATAGTGTCCCCTAAAAACATAAAAAGTGTTTGCTATTTTTATAATATTACCATGTTGAAGAAATCATATATCAACAAGATAAACCATGTGGTACCACATTTATCACTTCTTGGTGTCTACTATTGCCTAATGTCCATAGCTATTTGCCCTGGAAGGTTTCAAGCAAAAACGCTTTTTTGCAGACTTTTACAAATGCTTGTGCAGAGGGTTGTATGTGTTTGCCGACATTTTTTCACAGGGGAATTCTGGATAGTTTCTAGGCATCAAAAGCCAGGAAAACTATTGCCAGAAAATTGAAAAGCTTAGAAACGCATGCAAAAGTAGTTGCATGCAGTTTAACTTAAGTCTTTGGAGGTGGTTGGTAGACAAAACCACCCCAGGACATTGCATTTGGAAAACAACTTGCAAATGCTACCTTCTGAACATATCTTTATCTTAAAAAAAACTCAAAAATCAACCTATTTGTTTTACTGATAACCATTTTTGCAATCAGTTTTTAGGCATTTGCAAACAGCAAAAATGCTTAAAACTGCTTGCAAAAACTACTGGTCCTAACCTACTCTGCACATTTCAGAACTGCCTTTTAAATTCTAGGTTTGCCAGTCTAAAAGACTTACTTATATCAGGGTCCAGCGTTACGACACCTTACCTTTTTATCAAAATTAATACATAGAGATTTCTACGTACCAGAAATAATAAATATTACCTGAATTTGATGTATTTAAATTTGTCCAAACAGGTAAGCAAAAGTTTATAGGTACCAAGTTACCAAAAACTTAAAGTAAGTACGTTGTCTTGAAGTTGACATGACTGGTATTTTAAAAAAGTTAAAAAAAAATTTCTGTAAAAGAAATGTTATGATTTAGCTCACTTCTATCCAAAAACACATAAAGAAATTTGCATTTTTGTCATTGTATGTGTTTACTCTATAAAAGCTCCTGTGGTATAATGCACGCTTTTAGATCATTACTGTGTACAGTCTGTGCAGTCAGTTGGCATATTGCAGCACAGAGGATTGACTGAATTGCTAAGGGTATCAAACACTTGACTGTAAATAAATTGTCATCCCACTGCAAGATAACTAGGTGAAAATGTTAAATGGTTATACTTTGCAATTTCAGCGGCTCTTTTTTAAACCCGTGTTCTTCTTTAAAGTGCACCTCTGCATTGCCTGTGAAAGAAAAATCAGGCTGTTCCCTTAACTTACCCATAACTACTTATGTTTCCTTTGATCTCCCTCCTCTTCATTCTGCTGCAGGTAGTGAATTGAGATGGCCTCTGTCTAAGCTCCAAGCCATGATTTGGATTTCACACAGCTCTGAGAACTCTCTCCTGGCCCCCATGTGACATTACTTAAACAGTAAGAACCAACACTGTCACATGGGAGAAAGGGGGTTAGTAACATGTACCCATAGCCAGTCCAGTCCAGGTATACTACTTTATTCCTGGGAGCCAGGAGGATTGGTAGGAATTTATGTGTAGCTACAGAGTGGGGGGGTGAAACAAAACTGCCTCCAGAAGTAAAACACAGGATTACTTTGAAATGGCTATACTTATATTTTCATTAAAAATGCAAATAAAAAATGTAAAAAATCAATAATGCACTGCCTAACTTTTAAAGTGGAACTCTGGCCAACTAGTTAAATGCACAATTACTTGGAAAGAAATAGAGAAATACACATAAACTGTTCACCTGTCAAAAATTTTGCCAATCATTTCTTGTTATTCACAATCACCTTTCGTACTGCAGAGCCAGCAGAGTGCCACCACTAATTTTTATTGGTCAGTGAAAAAGCATCATGACACTTTTGATGTCCACTCAGTGTTTCCTGCTTGTGTTAGCTGGCTATACTTCTCCTGCACCTTCCAGTACACATCCAATTGTCTGAGTGTTCAACACTACATTCACTACCCTGAATTCTGCCAATAAGGAGACTGTAGGATGAGCACATAAATATACATTTTAGGTACTTTTTGCATGCAGTATAATGAAATAAAAGGAATAATTGTTAACCAATATGAAATTGTATGTAAAGATGCTTTTTAAATTTAATCACATTTTAAGCTAATACAAATATTTAAAAAAGTGCTATATGATTTCACGTGTCAAATGAAAAAAAAAAATGTATCTTTGAAAACTTTACTGCTCATAAATATAATAAATAAACAATAAAACTTTTTTCTATACGAAAGTTTGCAGCTCACCATAGTATATTATAATATAATATAGCATCTTACAAAACAAAGCTGACACATTTAATTTACCTATTTTGAAAAGTTATTTCAAGTCCTGTGAGTTTGCTTAATGACAATTTGTTTACTGATGTCCACCTAGTTTGTCATTTTGTTTATGATATTATGCCCTTTAATTAAATGTAGCAAGAAAAAACAAATTAGTTTATGCATGACCAATCAGTGCACTTTATTTCAAACTACTAGGCACCAGCAACAACATAATTGTGTAAAAAATAAAATAAAATAAAACAAATCTTCAACATGTGTCATTTATGATTAACTAGCTGTGATGTAAATATTAGCATGACCTTGATCAGCAGCATTTGAGACTAATTTCAACAGCAAATAGTTGTAGTTGTTAGTCACT
The DNA here is from genome assembly GCF_032062135.1 of Pyxicephalus adspersus. NCBI lineage: Eukaryota > Metazoa > Chordata > Amphibia > Anura > Pyxicephalidae > Pyxicephalus > Pyxicephalus adspersus. The sequence continues at coordinate 29,606,237 of NC_092868.1, read as the reverse complement.
TGTAGGAGAAGAAAAAAACGTAGAAGTAAAATAATACCTTCATTAGTTAAGTAGGAGATTTAAGTTGCAAGCCCTGGAAGCTACTTTTTGTAGGGCTCTTCATTAGGTATAATGTCATGTTTGATCAAGAGACTCAAGTACATATAAAACCTTGGAACCTAAATCCATCCCGCTAGCTAACATCATCACATTATTTTTGCTTCTTAGGCCTATAGTATGTAATTTATGTTGTATGGTGCAGGATTCTAGCATAGCATGCTTAACGGTAACTATAATATGGATGTAGACACATCAGTCGTTTAATATTCACAGTAGAAATTTTACACTGCAATTTGGATTTAGTCCTCTTGTTACATATTTTAGGAGTTAATCATGCTGTTAGAACATTGCTATCATTTTCTTAGAACATCACTTTAATAAAATGCAATTTAAAAATTGAATCCAATATTAACTCTTTTCTATTAATTCTTTTATGACAAAGTCAACTGTAAAATAATCCTGTTGTTTGTTAACACAATTTATCTACAAGCATAAAAAATAATTTTACTAGATCTAATGTTTGCATAAAAGTAAAACAAAATTGTTGCCTTTCCATGTCCTCACCTTTTCACGTGAAGAGCAGACTGTGCGTTTGGTTGGCTTGTGCTGCTGTGTGTCTGTTTCTGAGAGTGACTTCAATCTATCTTCCTAAGTGTACATTCTGGTTCCCTGCCAGTTTTACTGACCAGCACTACTGCTTCTGCCAGTGGGCTGAAGAGATGTTGAGTCTCAGTTTCTCTTGCATGACATGTTAACTGTTTGGGAACTTTGATATTTGCTAATTAATGACAGATAGTTTTGTAACATTATATTAAAAACAAAACAAAAAATAATGACAAACATATTACAGAGGTAATTAAAACTGGAAGTTTTGCATTGTATTTAATAATATACAAATCACAAAAATAATGTAATACCTATAATAAAGATACACTCGAGTAAAACAGCCAAATGTGCAAACAATGGACTTTTTTGTTTAGAAACCCCTGCCAATTTTCTGAATTCTTGTGCAGTTTAAGTGGTAAGGAGCGAATGGAGCATAACCATAATGTGCAAGATGTACCTGTAAAAAAAAAGACACTTGAGTTCTGAAGAGCTCTTGATTTCTCCAAAAATGGCTTCTGTTTGGTCCTGCGCTGTCCTGGATTCTTTTTTGTTCTGGAGTCGAGGAACCACAAGGTGCTGCCATCTTCTTCCTTTGTCTTTCGACTTCTACCTTTGTCATCTGATCTTGCACTGCACAGGTACAAAACTGTGTTACGTTTCCTACTGTACATGTAAAATGTACTGCCCATGGGTGAGATTGTCATTTTTATCTTAAAGTAGAGGAAAGTCCCTTACATGACGTAGGCCACAGGCCTCCTCTTCTTTGAAAAAAAAAAAAGAATTAATAAAACAAACACATTTTTTGCATTATATAAAAGAGTTATCCACCCTTTTGACATAATGTTAAAAATGTGGTCATGGACTGTTTGATTAAAATCTCAACCCCAGTCTACTGATCAGACAATATAGGAGCAGAATGTTGATAAGATCATGCCTGCGCTTTTCGTTTTTTCAAGCATGTTTAAAGTGTTAGACTGGCCATACTGTGCAAAACAACATCAGATAGCAGAACTTCTCTTTTATAGTACCATGACACAGGGAGATGTCAGGAATGTAACACACAGTCAGAAATCCTATACATTTAAACCAGACATCAGAATAGAGGAAAATGGTGATGTAAGTGACTTTAAACATGGCATAGTTGTTGGTATTCCATTTTAGCAAAATTACCTTTTTGATGCCAGAGGTCAAAAGTGAATAGCCATATTGGTTTGGTCTGATAGAAAGGCAACAGTAACTCAAAAATACACTAAATACAACTGATGTATGCAAAAAAAGCCTCTCTAAATGCTTAACTCACCAAACCATAAAGCAGATGGGCAACAGCAGCAGGAGACCACTTTGAGTAAGACTCTCGTCACCTAAGGCACTTGAGGCTACCAAAAAAAATTGCCTGGTCTGATGAGTCTCAATTTTGGCTTTGACATTCATTGTAGCATCAGAATGTGTAATCAACAACATAAATTTATGAATTCATCCTGCTTATCAAGGGTTCAGGCTGATGGTGTAATGGTGGGGGGTATATTCTTGGCACACTTTGGGTCCCTTATTACTAACTGAGCATCATTTAAATGTCACAGCCTACATTAGTATTATAGTTGACCATGTCCATTCCAATGGCTATTTCCAGCAGGATAACACATCATATCACAAAACTCAGATCATCACAAATTGGTTTCTTGAACACAAGTTCAAAGTACTTCTTTCTAATCTTCTCCACAATCATCAAATCTCATTGATGAGCATTATGGATGTGCAGCCAACAAATATGCAGCAGCTATGTGATTCTATGATGTCAATGTGGACTAAAATCCCTGAGGAATGTTTCTAGCACCTTGTGAATAATATATATAATTATTATTATATTATAATATTTTATATTTATATTATATATTATATTATTATATAACCTGAAAAAAAAGGTTGTCAAACCTGGCGCTAGCATGGTCTACCTAATAAAGTGGCCAGAAAGCATACACTGCAAATAAAACACATTTGATTTATCATTATTACAATATTTTATTCAATCATAATACTTATTATGGTAAATACCGTTATTTTTAATATTTATTATTTTATTAATATTTAAAAAAACTCGATAGCAGACAAAATGACAGACTAAAGATGATTTCTAAATTGTTTCTGTGACTTGCTGCACTTTAACATAAGAATTGTCCTTGTTCTGTTGTATTTTTATTTTAAATATATATATATTAATATATATAAGGATGTTTAAAAAAAACAATTTCCTTATATGCCTGGAGAAATAACTAAATTATGTAATAGTAGACTTTTGTGATGATTGTTAATAGAATATCTTGCGGTGTAATCAAGGTTTGCGGGTTCTAGTTTACTATCCATATAAAGTGTTTTGTACTCAAGTCGCACTTTTGTTTATCTGATTGTTTGCCTGTTGTCTAGAAAAATCCCTGAACACTTATGTTACATGACTCATTTTGGAAAAGTTCCATGGTGGAATACACAGCTGGGAGCTTGAACAAACACACGACATATGAAAAGCTGCACAGCAGCAACAGTGACGAGGTTCATGTGGAATTTGTGATAATAACTGGAAACACAAAGAACACTATTAATAAAAACATGGTACAATACCTTATTGCATACATCACAAACCAACATTGACCCTGATAATAAAGTCCATGAGTTGCAGCCTACATCCTCAGCTATGCTTTACCGTCACATGATGCTTCAGTAGACATTATTACAAGTGGTTTTTATGTCCTGCTACTGGAATGAGCATACAGTACAAGAGGGGGAGGAAGCTGATTTATGTGACACTCTGCAGTTAAAACTGCACAGTGATGTGTGCTACAATATTTGTTCTACACACAAAGGTCACGACATCTAAGGTAAGGTTGTAAGTTTTAATATGTGAAATATAATAGGTACTTTATAATATATTTCTAAATCATTGCGTTTTTATTCCTTTATTACAAATGTCATATTGTAATGCGGGGCATTTTAGTGTGACTTATAAAAGTATTTCCTCTGTAAAGTTTTGACCTAGAACTCCTTTAAAGCTCCCTATATTTTACATTAGGATACACACCAATGAAAGGCTCATTAGTATAAAGTGTCATCACAAATTATTTTGCCAGCAAGTGTCAGTATGTCACAACAAAGCCATCAACACCTTTTTAGCTCAAGCCTAATATAGCTTTCAGAATGCAATGTTAACACAAATGTTGTCTTTTTATTTTTCACACTTCATTGGGTATCCATAACAAAATTTACATTTTACTGTTTATGTTAAAAATTAGACTATTAGTGGTATATTTCTTCATCATTACCATTGATTTTCATACTGAGTATACCGCACATTGCAATGACTGAATCTTCTGGAAGAAAGTGATAATGGAAATGGCATTAAGAATAAATATTCCAACGTCTCTTGGATAAACAAAAAACATATTACGGGGATACGAGAATGGTAATGACATGTCAGTTAGAAGGAAAGCACTGTCAACAACAGCAAATGTAGCATAAAAAGAAAAATAGGCAAGTGGCCCTTTTTAGAATGGTAACAAAGTATCCCAGTAACTCCAACCAAGCATGTGATCTTATTAGCACATCATGTGGCTAATTTGTCTTCAGTTTGCTGCATGAACATAATTGATCATGATTGTGACAGATGAATAGTATGCAAGGACAAATATCCATCTTGCTCTTCTTAAACAACTGCAAGTATATATCTTTCATAATACAGGTTGTCTAACTGAAATACTTTTAAGTCACATTATTTATATTTTTACAAAAACTTTTTACTTGAATCTTTCTTTGCTATGTTTGCTCTGCTTTGTTATAGCCAAAGATGAAAGATACTGGTAATGCCTAAAGTCTTTGAGTTAATTAAAAGTTAAAATACAGCAAAACCGATGGGGAAAACTCATTGACAGTAGAACATTGACATTTGTAGTTCTAGTGATACACAGTAAATGCTTTTGTCAAATATAGGTAGAAGGGAAAGTTTAGGGTAGGCATGAATTACTACACATTTAAACCTTTGTTAATGATGCCCTAGATGACAGAATATAGGCTTTAGAGTTAAGGGGGCTAGAGCTAATTACTGTGGCTATATATTTCCATCAAAAAATGTTTGGCTGTAGGGTTGTCCTTCAAGTGGGCAGCAATGCTATTAATGAAGTTGCAGACGCTTGTGCATAATTATGAGGATTGAGAGTTCACTAGCGCCAGAGATATGTTCCATTCAGGCATCCTTCTACAGCAGTGGTCGCCAACCTTCCCGACCTCATGGACCACTAAATTCACTGATCTAAGACCGCGCATACACAGGGAGCCATGTGTCACTCAAATTGGAAGAAACTTTTCCCAGAGTGATGTCATGATGCCAGAACATGCCCGCTCTCCCATCGTAGGCTCAGACCTGCTTGCTAATTTCCGGGTGGCACAGTAGCGCTGGGCTGTGGATGACACAAAAGTTGTGTCCACAGCCCTGTGCTACTGTCCTACCGGGATGTTTAGCAAACAGGTCTGAGCCTACGATGGGATAGTGGGCAGGTTATGTCCATACGGAGGACAGAGCCGTGGACCACCAATTGGCAACCGCTGTTCTGCAGCCTTGGATGTGTCTGCACAGTATGCCATCAAATACCTCATGGACCACACTCCAAGGATAGTCACACTCCGAGCCTTGCCTCATAGAGATCTTTGGGGGCTTACTGCACGGGAGCGACAAGCCCTTAACAATATTCTGATGTCAAAAAGATTACTTGATAACTACAACTGTCATATTGTAGTAAGTGGCTGTGTGGTGAGTTTCTAAGAAAGTGTAGATTAGGGTAAATAATTTAGTGTTCAGTATAATTTCAGTGTTGCAATAACTAAAGGAATGTATATCCTAAACTTTTAAAAAATATATATTTATATATATATAAATATATATATATATATATATATATGTATATATTTGATTTATCCCTCATTAACTTATGTAGAAATTTGCAGGGGCTGCAAATTGTAGGGGCTGTTATTATTTAGCTGTAAATATCCTTTTCAAAATATATATTTCAACAACATCATGCAAAAAAAAGCAATAAAAACAGGGAACATTCCCTCATTCAGTCTCATTAGGAACAACAATAATTATATTGACGTTATCATTTTTAACGCATAATTTACATATTCTGTATGTTCTTTTACAGCAGTATCAATTTTGTCTTTTTTACTGCCTTCCGTCTTTTTGGGACACAATTACGATAAATTTAAAAACATCATTATTAGGTTCTGTGTAAAAAAAAATTTTATTAACAGTAAGATAATCATATCCCTCCTTTTACAAGTTCTTTATTAAATGAAAATGCCGAGGATAAAGGTGTAACTACCAGCATGTACCAGCATGAAGGGCGCAACTCATTATTCATTCAATGATTAGAAAAAACGTATTTCCCTTGCTTAACCAAGTGAGATAATTTATACAAGTATGCCATACCTTAATAAAGACTAAGTAAACCAATACAGTCAACAATAAAGCTGGTACCTTGTAGACCCAACCCCAAGCCACACAGATCAGCCCCCAAAATATATAAATAAAATTGTGGTGCTAGAAATGCCAATTTACAACAATAAAAATAAATGTATTTGTCTAAACAAATAACAGATTAGTAACCAGTACTTCTAATATTCCCATGTACCAAACAAACCTGGTAAGTAATTTATAAAAGTTTTATATATTTTTATAAATATATATATATATATATATATATATATATTTCAAATACCTAAACAAATACAAGAGAATATAAAAAAAACTAATAAATATTTTCAGCACATATTTTTACAAATTTCAGCATCAGAATATATTGAGACTAGAAGGAGCTAATGTTTTCATCTTATAAATTTATTTGGTCTCTTTTTTTTAAAACCAATTTTTGAAGGTTACCACCACACTACTCTTTAATAATAATATAAAAACCTAAAATTTCGATACCCTTGGGGTCACTATGATAATAGTTTTTAAAGTGTAAAGACACACTATGGGCTCTATTTCTTCCCAGGTGGGAATCAATTACTGCCATTAAAACACATGAACCTAGAAGATTCGCACCAGAGAATGTTTGAGGGAATGTCAGATTCCCTGTTTTAAAAATAGATTGATACCCTTCCTAATATTTCACAAATGTTTAGCAATCCTTACTGCAAGGGAATGTGCAGTCATTCCTGGATATTGGAGGCCACAAGGACACTCCAATAAATAAACTACATGTGTAGAGTGACAAGTCATAAAAGATCTTATATCATTAGTACCAGTGACAGTAGATGTAAATTTAGTCACCTTGTTTCATGGTTTAACTATATTGTTAGGGGCTATTAAATTTCTTAAAATTGGTACTAATTTAAAAATCATCTTATTACTTATATAATGTTACATTTACTAATATATATAACATATAAGAGTATTTTTTAAATTTGGAGATTTCTATTAAAGATGGTTCTTTATATACCAAAACATTTTTAAGAATACTGACAGAATAGTGTCACCACTCTTCCTGAATAGAGGGAAAACCCACAAGTCATGATCATGATTGCTAGAAGGAACTGTAGTTTTTTTAGAGGATAAAATAGGTAAATCTGATATATTAAAAAGGAGTTTTTTTAAAAAAAAGGTTATAGTGTATCCACTGTATGTTGAATGAAACTGGAAATAAAGTGACATATATGCTTAGGAATGATTTTTTGGTTGATAAATTGATTTCTGGTGATAGGGGTATGATCAAAGGTTTGAATTTGCACCCAATATTCTAGTCAATATTTTGACAAAAAAGAGATGTTAAATTGACATTTGCACAGTTTGATGAGGGATAGGGTCCTTGCAAATATACTGTTTGCACAATTTGATTTGATTTTTTTTTTTTTAAAGTACGGAACTTAAGAAATGTATTATTATAGATAAACCACTAACTAAAGAAATAAATAGGAATAAAGCGTTTCTCTTTAGGAATATTGTTTGGGGTGTAAGATTAAAAACCTGAGTGAAACCAGAGTGAGTACATTTACATCTACTGTTACTGGTACGATATGAGATCTTTTATGACTTGTCACTCTACACATGTAGTTTATTTATTGGACTGTCCTTGTGGCCACCACTGTATAGGAAGGATTACATGTTCCCTGGCAGTGAGGAATGGTGAACTTTACGAAATATTAGGAAGGGTATCAATACACACAGTGTCCCTCTGCACTTTAAAAACTATCATGATAGTTATCCTAGGGGTATCAAAATGTTAGTTGGTATTTATTGTTAATAAAGTGTTGTGTGGTGGTAACTTTCTAAGATTGCTTTGAAAAAAAAAGATTGGATTGATAAAATGAACACACTCCTTCTGGTCTCAAAATAGACATTGATATTTATTGTTTTCATTGATGGCTAGACTTTTGTATGGTGTGAATGCTGAAAGTATTTATTATTTTTTTTTATAACCCGATTTATGTGCAATAAAAAAGTATTTATCTTCTTTTAGACATTTAAAAATCATGCTATATTTATTGTAGTGCGAAGCCTTGATGATTTATCTTACGTGATTTGTTTTTACTTTAGATTTTATGTATATGCATTTGCTGAGTAAGGTGTCTCGGTCCCTTCCGTGACGGAAGTTTGAGGATCTTTCAGACAAGCTGCATGTGAGATTATCTGACAGTCTCTTTGTTTTTACTTGTTTCTGTGTTGTTGTTTGTAATGACCACTCCCCTTGTATCAGGTGCAGCTGGTGGTCATTACTGCTCCTCCATTTAGTCTGGCCTCACACTTCATGCTGTGCGGTCGATACTCACTGCTGGGTTGTGAATAGCTGGAGTGTTGTGCCATCCTGAGTTTCTGTTTATATCTGCTAATAAGATAAGTTGCTTTACTTTTGTTGTTTTGGTGTTTTGTGGTTATTTAGTTGTTTACTAGGCCTCTGGGAGACACTGGGTCCTTCATAGGGGAAGGAACCAGCAGTCTCAAGCCAGACACTACTGCTAGGGCTATACAGGGCTAGTAGGGACTAGGTTCCTGTGTATGAGTATTCCCACCATCAGGGGATACTCATACGGTTAGGAGTTAGGGCTAGGTTAGGGTGTCTGCAAGGGGTGACCATTCCCTTTTCCCTAGTCATTTGAGGCCTAGTAGTGAGTAAAGCCTTTCTGTTTCCCTCCCCTCCCTGTTATACGTGACAAAGGACATTTACACTATCATTTTTACCTGTGCTCATTCTTTTGGAGATATAAGATGGATAAAGAAGCTTTGCTTTTAAGTATTGCATCGTACAAACGCACAGGATTGTAAAGGATGCCAGGTTGTGATAGCCATATGGAACTGAAGACCGAGTCTTTTGTTTGGAAGCCAAAGGATTATACTATACGGCTTTGTGTTTACTACATGATTTAAAAGTGGATGATGGATGATTTGCTTTCGGTCTAATTAAGCCAGTGGGTTGACATCTGATGATTTGGTAATAGTGGAGCACTGGAATATTGGAAATGCTGGTTGCTTTTCTTGTATTTAAAGATTGATGATATTTCATTCAAGTCATTTGAAGATCACCCCTTTAGAACTTTGTTATACATTGAACTTGGACTATTATATTTATTTTTTATTGTTGAGAAAGTGCTGTTTTATATTGTAATTTGATTTGGTGTTTTGATCATCTGCCTTCAATGACTTCTGAATCACCGAGGATTCAGTATGCAGCTCAGCATACTATGGACACTCCATGAATCAGCAATCTATAACATTATTTCCTAGTAGTTTAATAGTGCTAAATAGGGCTAAAATTCTTATAGTCAAATGATTTGCTTCTGCCAACCCCTAGAATTTAAATACATATAAATGCAAAAGTTTAAATTCATAATTATGTGTGAGTATTAATCAGACTGAAAAAAAGAGTTTTTTTTGGCAAAAAACATATATTTACTATCTCACAGGATTTGACAATTACAATATGAAACACCGAACTAAAAGTGAGGAGGTAACTATACATTGTTCTTCTGCTGCATATTTGCATAATTACATAAAATATCCCAATCATTTGGGGACAGGCAACTTAGTACATTTTTAGAAAGGCATAAGATAGTATGATGTGTTTTACCGCGTGGCTACTTTAGGGGAGACAGGCAACAGATAATGTGTCCAGAATGATCTAGGCATTTTTTTCTGAAACTTAAATTTTGGATTTTCCTTAATTTATTAGTCCCAATAACATAAGTCACCAGGACAAGAAGATATAATGTACCTCTCCAGTGGGTCTGAAAGAACAAAAAACCTAACAACAGTTTGACCCTTACCTATTTTATTCTAAAAAAAAAACTGAATTTTGGAAGATCCAAAACATCTGAGATACGTAAGTTTAGAGTTTAAAAGGGGGTGGAGGGGGAAGGCATCAGTCTGAAGTCAGCAAGGGGTGAACTTCACTTTCACTGTGACCTTGTCCTCTGTGCTGGTATGAGTAGGATTGATGGCGTACTTGAGCAGTTTCAGGCTCGGTGCTGCTGTGGGAGCCCCGTGAGGGACTTTACTGCTGCTCCCACTGGGGAGGTGATTGGTTTGCAGGGCAGTCAGGAAGGAAGCCCCAATGCTGGTGGAGCTCATGGAACCTGGGATCCCCAGTTCACCTGGCTGAGATCCAGCCAGGTGTATTTCACAACCCCCTATGTGCACCTCCCTCCCCGGGGTTCTTCTAAACAGAGGTTGGGTCCGGTGTAAGAAGTGTGCAGTTGTGGGTACCAGCCTCTCCCCTGGAAGGCTGGCAGCATGGATCGTGGTCATCGGCAGGAGTCATGTCAAGGCAGGAGTTGGGGCAGATAGGTAATAGGAACCAAGTTGGTGGCTGGGATATCTTGTGGCCAGTGAGAGGTGGTGAGGACAGCAGTGGGAGGGATATCAGCAGCCTGGGAGGCAGTGCCATTATGGAGGCTCAAAACCTTTGTGAGCAGAGAGAAGATGATGAGCTGGAGTCATCTGAGCAGAGAAGCCAGAGACAGCAGTAGGCATAGTGGTGGCAGAGCAGGGTGAGTTCTTTGAACCAGGTGAAACCCACTTTGGATTGTGGAAGGAGTCGCTGTGAGACCAGGTGGTCCGGGTGGTGCCATTAAGTGCCTGGGCAGTGGGGGCACTGAGGACTGTATTGGGGGAGCTAGGAGAATTTAGGTGATTTGGAGGGGCCCAGTGGTCTACTGTTGGGTGGGGACCTGGGGCATGGGCAGCTAGAAAGGGGGAGGTCATAGGGGGAGTCGTGGCTGCATGCCCTTCGGCGCCTGCAGTTTTGTAGGCATTTTGCCAGCTGCTAGTAGGTTTGGTGCCAGGTACTGGGGTGGGGGAGCATCCAGTAGTGGCTTGGACAGGGCAGGGTGGTGCAGGCAGTGGTGGGGATACTGGCAGAGGGACCAGTGAATAGGTTGGTGTGGGGGTGGTGTGTGGGCATACACAGGCTGTGGGGATTTTCTTCGTTCTGAAGGCTTTAGGGGAGAGATGTGGGGGGAGCAGTTTAATTTTGGGACCACGGGGGCTTCAGCAGCCTATGAAGTGGTAGGTATGGGAGACTTCACTAAGTGTGTGGTCTATGTGTGTTTTGAGGGACCCGATGGGGCTCATTTCCGAATGGAGCAAATCTGTCTATGAGGATATCTTCTTCCTGCTTCCTTTAAGTGCTTTAATTTGAATAGGTCCCGTGGGGGGTATGGTAAAAATGGGGAAGAGGAGCAGTGTTTGACCAGGGCCATTCCATGTACATTAGCGATTGGTTGCAGGGTTTTGTGACTTTTGCTACAGTGGTTGGGGAAAAATTCACTTAACACTGCTATTTAGATGTGATTAGTGAGGCTTACAGGGTCTATGGGGGGGGGGGGGGGGCGTGGTTGCGCTATGAAAAGCAATTTCATCAGTGCAAGATGTGAGACCTTATTTTCACTGGGACTACAAAGGTAGCCTCTGAACGAGGCTGATGATGCCAGCAAGGAGGACGGGCAACCATTTCAGGTCAGAGGGAGTGGCTCCACCCCCTCTTAGTCTCTGGGGGCAGGGGGTTTCCTGTATTTTCAATGAGGGAGCCTGCTGGTTTGGGAGGGTTTGTCGTTTCAGGCATAAATGCTCCCACTGTGAGGGGGGGTCATAGCCAGGTCTGTTGTTTCAAACAGGTAAGGGCAGGCACTGAAGATGTTGTTGGAAAAAGGAAGGATGCCAGCGAGGCTCAAGAGGATGTTCCTTTTCCTAAAATAGTATCTTGATCAGGCTTTGGCCTGGTTGTTGGAAGCGGGTTTTCCAGACATTTTTAGCATTCCTAGTAACTTGGAGCAGCTGCTTACAGGCTCCAAGAATCTTCTAACTGAACTGACCAACCCAGAGGTTGTTAGGAGTGGGTTGCAGAAGGAAATTGCATTGGGTCGGGTGGAAGGGCTTTTTGATCCCTGCGGTTCAATCTGGTAATTTCTCCTTTGGGTTTGATCCCTAAAAAAGAACAGAATACATTTCAGCCTTTCCACCATTTATCTTACCATTCTGATAGGTCAAACATCGCAGCCATTATTCTGGACTTGTGTTCGGTGGCGTATACATCCTTTGACTGCGCCATCAGGAGGGTCCGTTGGTTTGGGAAGGGGTCTTGGCTAGCAATGGCCAACATTGAGTCATTTTTTCAGTTGCTGCCTGTTCATCCAGATAGTCTGCACTTGTTGGGTTGTACATGGGGGGGGGAGAGTATTTTTTGGACCTGTGTTTGCTGATGGGTTGCTTGATCTTATGTGGATTGTTTGAGTTCAGTTTGTTTTTGTGCATTGGCCCACCAGATTTGGGTGTTTTCAGAGTCTTGGGTCTTGGGTTTTTGATGGCACTGAAAAAGATGGGGAGGCAATGGTTTTGTCATTCTTGGGCATATTTATTGATACTGTAGTTATGGAGTGCAGGTTGCGGTAGGATAAACTGCAAGCATTGATAGCTGAGGCGGAAGCGGCAAGTGGACACTGAAAGAATCAGCTGGAACAACTGCCCTAAGTTCTGGGCAAATTAAATTTAACATGCCCCATTTTGCCCATTGGGAATTTTTTCTCTGGCGCTTGGCAGTGGCTAAGGCGTGAATAGATGTATTGTTTTTAGCTTGAGGCAAGAATTGAGGAAGTATCTTAAGGTATGGAAAGTTTTCTTAACCAACTTTATTGGCCATTCCCTATGTATGGAGGGGCCTGTGACAAGTGTAGACTTGGAACTATGTCTATAGGGTTTTTATCTGGGATATGTTTATTTCCCTAGTGACTGTCTTTTTTTTATCTAATTAGCTATGCAACTATTTATGGATGCAGTTGCTTTATCTGGATATGATGCCTATTTTCAAGGCCAGTGGAATTCGGAGCCATTGGCCGAGCCTTGGGGGGAAGCAGGTTTGCTGGGAAATCTGCTGATCCTGGAGTTGTTTCAGATCATGGTAGCAGTGGAGCTGTGGGGACAGTTTTTGTTAAACAAAATATTTTGAAAAACTGGGGGGTAGTGCAAGCCCTTAACCAATTTTTGGCAGGGTCTCTCCCTGTTATTAGACTGATGCACTCTCTGGTCCTGCATTGCATGCAGCAAAATGTTTTTATCTGACTGTCCATATATCAGGGTGTCCAATACATTGCTATGTCTCTATCTCTCTTTTTCAGTGGGACACTTTTTGGAAATTGACGTCAGCGGCAGAATGTCAGGAGAAGCCATACTTGTGATGCTGTGGAAGAGCAGCAATCAGGTTTTTTATGTCGGTCAGTCAGTGACAGCACATGGTTGGCTTATTTTTCAGTTTGGATGGAGTGGTGTGACATCTTTGTCATGAGGTTTGTGGTGAGTGGTCAGAAGGTGTAGATGTCAATCTGGTAGTACTTTGGGTATGTCGGTTATTTGCCAGCAGTGCAATATCATACCGTTGATAAGCAGGCGGGTGAGGAGTGTGGCCTTTTGTTCACATTTTTAGGTCTGCAGGATGTGACAGGCAATGAGAGGGTATAGAAAGGCTCAGGTGACAGGGAGATCTGCACAATGCCTTCGAGGATCTGCAAGTAAGTTGGTTAGTGGTAGTACGATCCAGCAGTAAAATAATGTGGAATTGTGATATTAAGCAATTTTGCACTAAAGTTGGTATGGAGGTTTTGATGAGTGTTATGACATGTTTATAAAGTTAGGATAAAGTTTTGTCTGGTTTCTGAGGAGGAAGAGGAGCAAACGTTTGACATATCTGGGTCACAGAAAGACCCGAGTTGTTAGAGAAGAGGAGTAGGTGAAGGGAGGGCATGACCAGGGGCGAGGGAGAGTGGATATTAAAGGGTAAAGGTCATATCAGGGTCTAGTGGATTGGTTAAAGAGGAAGGCAGCATTACAAGAGGTTTAAAAGGGGGGAAGTCTGTCTGAGTTTAGGAAGGAACTCTCGCCCTGACAGGGTGTGCTATGATTGGCAGGGGTATACCAGCAGGTGGTGGCTGAGGTCCTCTGAGGTGGTGCCCTGCACTAAGGTAAATGGTGCTCGGGCCCATCATGGTACGGGGGTTTCCTTAACTGTTGGTTTTCATTCCCTAGGTGGGGTTGTGTGTCTGGGAACATGGAGCAGGTGCCACAACCTCGGATGAGAGAGAGATCTGAACAAATGCCTTCCAGGGTCTGCAGTGAATTGAGGAGTGGTAGTAATTTCTAGCAGGATACCAGTAAAATGTTGTGGAATTGTGTTAAGTAATTTGCACTAATATTGGTATGGAAGTTTTGATGACTGTTATGATATGTTTATAATGTTAAGATAAAGTTTTATCAAAAAAACACTCATGTGTCTTTTTTCTCTTTGAGGGGGAGAGAATGGGTGCAGAGTTAAATGACTGGGAGTGAACATTTCAGATACCTGGGTCAAGTACTAGCTATCAATATTGCACGTGGCCTCACTGCTGCTGTCTCCTAGTACAGAAGGGGTTTTTCATTCTCTTGTCAGGCATACCAGTCAGTGTCACTCTACAAATATTCTTTTAAAATAAACCATTTTGCTGCTGGCCAGATTTCTAAAATCCTCAATAATCAATCAAAGAGTCAATGCTTGTATTTAACATCTGCCTGTGCCCTTTTTCTTTACAATGCAGTCCAGCCTTGTTATATACCTGTCCTGCAACAGGCCAATTTTTACACTCACTAACTAGTTTATCCCCTCACTAAAACTACTTTTTTACCTAACTAAATCAGATTTAAATACTGTAGGTAAACCAAGCTAATTGTAAATGCAAATCATTAACCCCAAAAGACCTTCCATTATAACTTCTATTCTGTAACACCGCATTCAGTTTTAATGCACTCCCCAAACCTGCTATTTAAAATTTGTGTTTTGTCTATGTATATCACAAAGTTGCATTAAAAAAAACATTCATCACTGTACAGTATTTTGTTTTTAAAGTTGACTTTGAATTATGTCCCTTATGATGCCAAGCATCCTATGGCTTGTATTTTTGGATAGCTTAGCTAATAGCCCTAACGTGGCCAGAATTGACTAACAAGGTATGTCTCTCATGGGCCATGACAGGATTTCCTGCTAAGTTCAGGTTTTCAAAAATTGGAAACCTAAACAAAACCCAGGCAGTTCCAATACAGTTTCTGTTGTTGTTAGAGAAATTTATGTGCTCTATGTTCCGACTTTTGCTAAAGCAGTGGTTTGCTTTTTCTACTCACTGCCTACTGCCTATGGAAATATTTCCCACTGAATATCCAACAGACCAATCCTCCCACCTGTTGTATGTCTCAGCTGTGGTCTGACCTCTTAAATGACATACAGTTCTTTAGGCCCCTTGCATACACTTGTTTTCACTTTACTTAATTCCTTCTTACTAATGTGCCTGTATGTTTAATGTTCCATTTGGAATGAAGCCATGGAACTCATGGTTGATCATTACTGCTGAAAAATTCTTTTGTCTTAAGCAGTTACATCAAGACATTAAAATTTATGTGAGGCATCTATTAATTTTACAACACTGAAGAAAAAATAAATAATTTCTTTTTCCCACCATGTTAATCGCTTGACCAGTGTCACTAGTAAATTTGTTAAATATGCAGTAGATAAAGAAAAAAATTCACTACTTTGTTAGCTAGGTTGAAAGGTTATGTGGATGTCTCTTGGTATGACTAAAGAAATAAAATCTTTAGGTCTCCTACATGAGTTTTTTTTTAATTTATTGCCTAACAAAAATGTACACATGTAGGAAGGCAAAAGCCCTAATTAATCTTCTAATGGAGGACAATGTATTTCTACAAAGTGATCTACACAGTAATGTACATACACTTGTGATATATTTGTGTTTACCTAAAGTGGATCTCTAGGTAACTAAGCCAGGCTACATAAATACATTCCTGACATGTCACATAATGACTGCAAGGACCCCATTACTTCAATGCCATCCTTGTTAATTAAAAATATTTTCGGAGATCTTAAGAAACAAAAAAAAAATATTTTATTACTATAATATTCCATAGAAAGCATAACAATCTCACAGAAATTGTTTCACTACTAATGCTTGCCCCGCTAATAGTGGCTCTATCACACAGGATCATTTGATTAAATGTTTCCAATAATTTAATTATATTGCTCAATTAAAAAAATAAGATATTATGTGACTTGGGATATACTTAGTGATAAAGGGACAAAAGTAATGACTGAAAATGATGTGCTTTTTGGCAGTCATACCTGATTTTTTTTTATATCATACCTGAGTTTTTATGACAAGTTAGAAATTCTCATATTCTTAAATCTTTGGTAATGGCCAATAACATGTGCATGTTATGTTGCTCTGCAGGACCACAGTTTGGTTTGTAAAAGTACAGTGATATCAAACCACCAGTGAATATATTGAAGGTTATTACCATACAGAAACAGAGGTGCTTTACTGCCACTGATTACGTATGTAATTTATCTTCAATAAATCTTGTGGTGGTGCCCAAAGCTTTTCTTCATTTATATAAGTTACAAGCTCTCTGCTTATAATTGTAAGAGAGAAAGACACCATTACTTTATAGGGATGTACTTGTGGATGTATATTACACAGATAATGACATAATAAAACTTGATTTTGAATTTAGTGTTAAGTGCTGTTCTTTATATTTTACTTAATTTATCATATATATTATTTTATCTGTTTTGTCTCCAAGATGTTGTATTTTAGTATTATAAGGTTATATCTTACATGTTTTTACGTTCCGGGATTTTTTTCTGTTGCCATATTTTTTCTACTAGTAATTTACGCATTTATTATCTGAAAAATTAATTTGCAGTGCCATATATACTTTTAAAAAGTATATATAGTAAACTTTCCCTCTTGTGATGTTAGAAGTTAGATGAGAGACTTATACACTAGGGTTCATAAACTTGAAATGAAATAAAGAATAGGTCCATGTTTATGTGTAGTGTAGGGGGCATGTCTGGGAGATCAGAGAACCCAGCGGTTGGGTGGCTGGTCAACTAGTGATGGATTTACTACTAAAATAAGAACATGGAATTAGTGTGGGCGAAGGAGGACATCAGCACAGCCTAATGCACTTGCTGTTTGCAACCATTGTAACAAACAAACTTTTTCTAACTTCTGAAATATAAATACATTTAACTTTTGTTAAAAATACATAGTATTAGATAATATATCACATTTACCCCATTCTAAAGGCCATTTTGTAATCTGACTTTACTTTTTTATAGATAAGTACTGACTGACCCAAAAGCACAGTAAACAGAGAATTTTAGGGCAGTGACACAAAGCGATTTGAGAAGCATATTACTGTTCCTGATTAATGATGACTAGATTGTAATAAGGTAGAAGTATTTGTGGGACTACAAGTGTAAGGAGCGACACAAAGCCCTCAGGTGCTGCTTATGTAAAAGTTAATTCTTCTCTTTATTGGATGCATACAATAGTCAAAAACAGCAACAGGGAGCAAATTGGAGGACTCATGTTTCTATCATCTAACTAGGAAACTCAGGTGGGGAGAAGCTGGCATTTCTTTATGTGTATCCAGAAAATGACAGCCCCAGCACTCAATTCTATGATGTTTGTAGATAACAATTATACACAGATCTCAACCAATAAAATAGTTACATGGCCATTGATTTAATGCGTACCTAAACTCAGAATTTTCACTTTACATAAAAAGGTAGACAACCATTTTATTCAAAGTAAAAATTCTGTTTGTTATTTCTTAAGTGCAACACTTTTTTTTTTCTTACAAAAAAAAAAGGGTGCAGCACCGCCCCTTAATTATTGATCACCTAGGCAATCAGGAATAAATGGGAGTGCAGAGCCTCCTGAGATACCTACGTAACGCATCCCGGGAGGGTCTTGGCTGCTCAATCTGTGCATGCCCGAGCATCTCTGGTATGCGCACAGGGAGCCCTTTCATTAATAAGGAAAAAATTGCCAATCTCAATCTTGCTCAGTGAGATCAGCAAGTTTTTTTCCCAATCTGCATCCCCCGATACAACTTTTGGAGGGACTAGCCAGGAGGTATTACTCATTTAGTTCAAAGACAAAGGTTTTTATTCCAAACTCCTTATTTGCAAATAGAGCCCAACTGCAGTGCTTAAAACCATTTCAAAGTCTTTTTTTACCCCTAAACTTTATGAAAAACAGGAACCTTTATGTAATATAGAAACAGATTATAATTAGGAATTTAGTGCTGAAATGGAAGATTGAATGCTGTGGAATTTTAAGATTGATATGTTGTTTAGTGAATTTCCCACACTTGTATACCTAACCTGCTAATTATAAAATTATATATCGCTAAGAAATCCAATGCTATATTCTTTGTACAATGGGCAACAGCTGTGAATGATTAGATTGAAGTAGACAAAGGTTTGTAAGGAATATATATATATATATATATATATATATATACAGCACACAGTCATGAGAACTGGAAAGTGCATCCATTTTCAGTTTCTGTTTATCAGGACATAATAGAAATCATTAGGTGAATACAACTTCAGATACAAAACAGCAGTTTTATAGTTTTAAGCATTCAGGTGTGTGTTACCACAAAGCCATGGAGAGACTTCAGACTTGTGCTTTTGACTCATCTAGTCCTTAGCAGGTCATAAAATTAGGTAAATACAACCTAACAGGAAAATAGAATCTAAAAAGCACATGGCTTATTACATTGTATCATTATGTTACAAAAAGTGTATTTATTTAAATCAAAGCTAGAAAGCAGTGTGTAAAAAATAAGTACACCTTAACCACGTCCATAGGAATTAGAAATTAGGTCGAAGCCAGATACTGATAATCAAATGCATTGATTAACTGATCATCAGTCAAGTGTGACCGCTATAAAAGCAGACACTTTGGCAGTTTGCTTGTTTAGAGCATTCAGGTGTGTGTTATTATATTGCCATGAAGGAGAGATTTTAGCAATGAACTTAGAGAATCAGTTGTTGCTGCCCATCATTCTGGGAAAGATTATAGGACCATTTTTAAAGAATTTAAAGTCTATCAACTGCAGTGAGAAAATATTCAAGACAGTTGTCAGTCTTCTCAGGGGTGGGTTTTTAAACAAATTAATTCTAGAATCAGAATGTTCAATACCCTGAGAAATTGCAAAAAAGAAAATCAAGAGTTACATCTACGATTTTACAGGCCTCAGCAGGTTAAATGGTAAACAATTATGGTTTCTTTGGAAGGGTTTCCAGGAGGAAGCCTTTTCTATCTATAGAGAACATGGCAGCATGGCTTAGGTTTGCAGAGTTGCATCTGAACAAACCACAAGACTTCTGGAGCAATGTTCTTTGGGCAGAGGGGACCAAAGTGGAGCTATCTGGTCATAAAACACAGTACCACGTGTGTATATACCAAGTACTGCATATTGGCACACAAACTCATAACTGTCAGGCATGGAGGCGCAGGGATGATGATTTGGGTTTTTTATGAAACAATAGGAATTGGGCACCATGCAGTCATTGGTCCTGATTTATTAAAGTTCTCCAAGGCTGGAGAGAATACACTTTCATCAGTGAAGCTGGGTGATCCAGCAAATCTGGAATGGATCTGGTCCAGGATTGAAAACATTTGTTAACAAATAGCTTGACTTTTAGGAAATCCTTTACTGGTTTGCTGTATTACCCAGCTTCACTGGTGAAAGTGTATTCTCTCGAGCCTTGGAGAACTTTAATAAATCTGGGCCATTGAGTCCACTATGAACCTCTCTGTTTACCAAAGTGTTCAAAAGACAAGTGTGGGGCCATCTGTGCAACAGCTAAGGTTTGTTCAAAATTGGGCCAAACAACAAGACAATGTTCCTGAACAAAGCAGAAAATCCAAAGCAGAAAGCCTGAAAAAAAAGAATTCAAGGTGTTGCAACTGCCCATTCAATATCTAGATTTAAACTAGATCCAAATGCTTTGGTGGGACCTGAAATGAGCTGTGTATAATTAAATGCCCAAAAACTTTATTGAGCTGAAGCAATGCTGTAAAGAGGAGAGGGCCAATATTCCTCCACAGCAATTTTGGAGGCTGATATAGTTATACAGAAAACATTGCTTTACGCTAAGCTATTGCTGCTTAAGGCGGTTTTACAGTTTATTGAATCATGGGTTGTACTTAGTTTTTCACCCACAGTTTCTCTGTTTTAGCCTAATTTTTGTTAAATTATTAATGGAACAGTGGAATCTGTTGTGTGTTGCTTTACAATTGAGGTCAGACTTTAAAACCTGCTAAAGAAGATTTTTTTATTATGCCTTGATACATAAAACCTACGAATTGAAATGGGGCGCGCTTTCTTTTTCACTGAATATATTTTTATTTTTTTCTGCATATGTATACCTTTATGTTTTTGACCATCTTTCTAATATAAGATAAGATAAGATAATCTTTCTTTCCAATTCTTATATTTTTATATTTCATTTTCATAAATTTTGCCCATTGGACATGGCCTAGGTTTGGCAACAGGTTGATATTTCCCTTGTGCCGTCTTCCATAAACCAGTGGCAATGTAAAAAGCTGTAAAGAGAAAAAAATGGTGGTGTGGGACCTTGCCGCCAAATATATGTGATATGCAGTAGAAGAAAGCTGCTATGCTGCAACTGAACAAGTTCATTTGAAACCAGTGAGAACTGTTAAGGCTCATTCAGCAAAATGTACTGTAGGATGGGGACACATGCAGGAGGCCTTTAAAGAAGAAACTTATTGACTCTGCATGCTGAAATGGGTTATCTCTAACTCTCTACAAATTGAAAGAATAATATATATTATACAACATATTTTATTTATTAAGATAAACGTATAAGAAAATGGTCTCTACATTAGAACAACATATTAAAAAAAAAACTAAATATGTTCCTTTGTTCAGGTAGTCGACGGGTTGAGAACATCTGACATACAGACGACTCCTGAATACGAACAGGGCTACCCTGCTCCCTCGTCTGCAGGATGGAGGCTCAATAGGGTGGAGGGGGCAGCTTGCATGACTTGCAGAAGAAATCTTTTTGCTAAACACTGCTGAGGTTGTGGGTGATCTTAAGAGATGAGTTTTTCTGTAATATCGTATCTATCCTAATAATATGTTGAGACATCTGTCCCAATTGCATTTATTAAAATAATGTACCTGTTTCGACTTGCATACAAATTCAACTTAAGAACAAAATTGCAGTCCCTATCTTGTATGTCCCCCCGGGGACTACCTGTACTGTGAAATATGTTTTCAATATCAGTTAAGTAAAGAAAAAACATTATAATTCACTATGCAGCAAGCGGGATCCCCTACAGTACGAATTTGTGGTGTTAACTGACTCAAAAAACTTGATGTGATAGATCTGAAGATTGTGACACTATATCTATCTAAAGCCACATACCATATGTGGTAAGCAAGTGCAAGGGTGTGAAAGGTTTGTCTCAGTATAAATACCCCAGAAAGAAAAATATAAAAGAAAAAACAAAGGAAGTTTAGTAAGTAGAAAAGTGCTAAATCTAATAAAATCTAATAAATTAGACTGATTTGTATAAAAGTATATCTTGTCTAGAAAAAAAGCAAACCTCTATGACTATTATAACAGTAATCATAAAGTAGAACAATTTAGAATATTGCACTTCATCAAAAGAATGCCAGCTACTGTGTCATGGAGTCCTGGTCCGTGTCCTCACAAATATTTGCAGCAGCAGAGTTTGCTAAGACTTTTTCTTCGGAAGGCATGGAAAAATGTTTCGTTGACATGTCAGTGCTAGCTGTATCGTGCATTAAGTTCATGTTATCAACACAGTGTTCTGTATTATTGGAATTGCCTTGTATGTTACTGTTATCTTTCACACTGTTCATTTTCCATGGGACACTTAGATATTTTTGGATCTCAATAGCTGGGCTCCTTCTGTTTGCATTATTGGCAAGTAATCTGTGAAACATCTGTAATGCCTGCCATGTGAACTGTCTCCAATGATAAGGAATATTTTGGGTAATATCCCCTGTGCTCTGCCAGTTAGTGAACTCTTCATACTGCTTGTCCTTCATTAATGCTGTGTCCCAGGGAAAGTACCCAGTGGAAATGCAAAACAGAAGGATACCAAATGACCAAACATCAAGACTGGAGTCAAGTTCAAGGGTTTCATTATCTTCTAAGCTACAAAGCTCGGGTGGTGAATAAGGGAGAATCCCTTTCATAGGAGACACCGGAAAACCTTCAAGTCGTGTTAATCCAAAATCTGCAAGCTTTATACAGTGGCAATCTTTATCAAAAATAAGAACGTTGTCTAACTTGACATCTCTGTGAACAAGTGCTTTGCTATGCATGAAGTCTAAAGCTTCAGCCAATTGCATGGCACATCGCTTTACAATTGTCTCGGGTAGTCCAACCTACAAGAAAAAACATGCAATTGTGAAATTAAATGTTATATGCAAATAAAAAAACTTTGGCAAAGCAATATTCACATTTAACAAACCAAAAAAAAGTATTTTAATTTCATACTGTTTCTCTCTTTTTATTTTTAATGCATCATGTTCCCTAATATAAAGAGGAAGAGCAATATCTGCTGGCAAAACCTATTTATCATCTGCAGAGGATTGCAAGTGCACAAATGGTATCTTTTCCATGTTCATTATTCTGCAGCCTTACTGTGTAGCAAATAGGCCCACTCCTACATGGCAATTTGTGTTTGCAGCCTGCTTTACTGAACCATGTGCACAGTTTTATAACTATGAGGTGAAACTTCCAGGCTCTTAATTTGATGTGTTCATTCACAAAAAAGAAAGTAGAAGAATAGCGTCCCTTTATGGCAAAAAAATAATCTAGCATAATTTAAAACTTTTTTTTTCATTCACTAAAACAAAGAGTGAATGTAGTAAATAAAAAGTGAATGAAATAAAAGGTTTTATATTTTAAGTTATGCTAGATTCTTTTTTTACCATAAAGAGCTGCTATTTTTCTACTTTCTCTTTTGTGTACTATTGGCTGGGCAACCACTTTAGTGGAAATTTTCTAATCTTATCCCTGCGGGATTGGCTTCCTCTCTTTCGAAATGATGTGTTCATTCAGCAATATGAGTATAAACATGAACTTGCTTGCAAGATTCAACCACAAACAGTGTATCCCTTTATACCTGTAAATTTCCAAACTTAATACCTCTATCATTATGTCTTCTGCCAATATTTTTATGATTTATGATCTGTCTATTTTCTACCGTTGACTGGAACAGCTTGTCAAAGTTTTTTTTTTTCCTTTCAACCTGATAGAGTACACTGGTCCACATATACTAACAATGAAAATGGACAAAGACTTTAGACTCTAGAAGAACAGGTGGAGATGGAAGTGTGGGTGAGCAAGTGGAGCGTGGACATCACATCACTGGAGGGTTCTTTTTTCTTGCAGGTAAAGCTGCCATAATGTGCAAAGAGGCTGTGAGTATTTGCACATTATGACAAACAGCTCATGCTCAATTTTATTTCACTTTATTAACTTTTTCCTACCATTATCATGCTATAGTTACTAGACTGTTGTATAGAAGATCTGCAACAGACCTGAGGAGGGAAACTCTGGACAAGTGTGACTTTAGGAATTGGGCTTTACTTCACTATTTATAAGGCATCCTAACAAATTAGAGAGACAATCCATTGCATAGAGGAAGCACAGGTTGAAGCAAAGTTGTGTTTTTTGGAGGGTTGGTTGGTGGAATTAGTGACTGAGGTATTGACCTTGGAAAATAGGCAGGCAAACCTTTAGGCTCAGAAGTACTGATGGTTATGTTACCTTTTAAACATAACTTTTAATTACTTTCAATAATTAAAAAAAACTTAGTTTGACCTAAACTATTGTCTTGTCTTTTTGGTGATTTAATAAAATGCTTGCACCCAGCTCCATGATGTAAACCCTAGCCCTAGATTCTTGTACATTACCTCCATCACCTGCGTTAATACACACATGCACACATTTTTCTTTACTCTATTACATTTCTGCTGCAACAAATACACTCCTTCTAATAAACTTAACAACACAATAAAATAAATCAACAAATAATATTCAACAGTGAGCATGCTAGACTCAAATTTAAGGGTTTAGATCAGTGATTCGTAACCTTTCTAACATGGGGGGACATCTTAAAAAAGTAACTTTCAGGTCTTCAGGGGACCCGTGATATATTTACTATATCCACAGCTCACTGTACATTAGTTTGCTGGCCAGTGGGAAGAAAATCACCTTTACAGACAGCCAAATAGATCATTAGTGTAAGTGGTATCTTGTTCAGGGAACCCCTAGCAACCTCTGGAGGAACTCTGGTTGTGAAACATTGGTTTAGATGGTTAGAGACATTAAACTGGAGGCTGATGAAACTGAAAATTGTTGTAATAACATAATTGTGTAAATATTCAAGCCAACTGTCCATGTGCAGATGAAATAAGTACACAGGAATTAGCTTTTTGCATGACTTGATATCTGAAGTGAATCTTCATGCAGTTCATTGTGTGAAGAAGTTCAACAAATTTAGTAATTCACCTTCAGTAACTTATACCCTCAGCATATAAATGATACTTGGAGGCTAGCCTTGCTGACTCCAAAAGTTTACATACAAGATTGTGTTTTACATCTTTATTTTTTTTAGACATCTTTTACTCACAATTGGAAACTAAATATGATTAACATTTTCCATATTAATTGAAAAACAAGTTAAGGTATGCAGTATGATCCCACACTTTGTGAGTAAACAGCCTGCCAGGGGATTAAGATATTCTAATAAAACTGGAGCAAACCGCAGCTGCTAATGACAAATAAACTAAAGATAGGAGATTAAGCTATGCAATAAAGTTCTCACCCTATAAGTGTGGGCAAAGCTTTGCACACAGCAAGCAAAATATAGTATTCATAGACTGTCTGAGATAAATTTAACTTGTATAGTATACTGATATCCATGAAAATCATTGGGGCTGATTCAGGTGATGCTAATGTAGTAATGCTGGCTAGCAGACATGTAGGTTATAAAAAGAAATCTTTAATCTGTTTGTAGTTACACGTGGTATGTTACTTCCTTTACAATGTAATCTCAATGGCTTTAATGTATTTTTTTAATAAATGTGCATACATTATTTGTTTACCTATTTACATACCTATTGCATGTAAAATTTACCTCTATGCAAATGTTGATAAATATAGAAATGAATACAGCTCTGTCTTTATTATTGCAACAATAATTAATTTTAATTCAAGGAGTGTTATTAATTGAATTCAACCTGGTACCAATCTAATGCAATCCCTGTATAGCAGGGCTCCCACTAAGGTGGGAAAAGCAGCACAAAGAGTTAGTTGTGCTGCAGCAAAGAGGCGCAGTGATAGGAGGAAAGATGAGGTCATCAGTTTTCTGCTTGTAATTTTTGCTATCCATTCACAGTTTGGATGGGGACCTATAGGTCTTACATAAGATTAGCAGAAAGAAATCAGGTCTTATGCCCCACCAGTCAATGTTAGTACCGGGTACAAAGAAATGCAAATCCTTTGGAAGGTAAAACAACTCTCATATTTGGATTTCCTATGTACATTAATCTGTTTGCCTGGACATCCCATTATTTAGAAGATTTGTCTATCTATGGAATTCCTTATTAAACAGTTTTATTGCAAACACATGGAAAGCAACCAATAAATCTTAGCATTGTTACCTTCTCTTACTAAATGTATATTGTTCAAAAATAAACCTATGTTTCTCCCAGTTATGTTTAAATTTACCTAGCAGTAAGGATTCTTTCTACAGTCCACACAACAAATGTTATATTCACCCATCTGTATTTTATCAAATTCAACTATCATGGTCAAAGTCTATTTTCATTACTTGTCTATTATTTTTAAAAGGATTCCCTAATTACTCACAGCATACCAGAGAGATTCCAATATCCTATAAGGTCTGGCAATTTAGCTACCATTATTGAATGGTTGATTTCCACAGTAGGTTGTACATACTATATTCCTCCATAATGTAGATAAAACAATCTACCATATTAATTTCAAATTAAATAAATTACTTTAATGGTATATTTATTTAAAATGTTAAAAGGTAAGTTTTATGATGATGTTACCTCTAATGTCTTACTTACAACTAATGTCTTTTCTTAGTTAGTTGTTTTCATCACTGCTAAGTGACAAATTGGTTATCCTGGATTTAAGACTCTTATCCTCTATCTTGGATTTTTTTTTAAACATAGGTAATACATTTCTTATCCCACAGTACTAACGTATAGATTAATTTTCTACCTTTGGTTAAAAATACTGTAAAACAAACTATAATAAATTGTTAGGAAAAACACCAACTCACAACATCCCAATTACATTTTAATCATTTTTACATCATAAATCACATTTTACATCAATAAACGTCTGGATTTATTTATGTTTTATAATCAGGCTGTAGGGGTTAACCAGAGCATATATTATCAGATTTTTGTTTGGATAAGCTAAATCTAAATTTTATATCTATATCTATTTCCAATGTTATTGTCAAATTAGGAATGAAAGGTTTTACACAACTAGACAGTTACTACTTGGCAGGGTCTATCATATCATTTTTCCAAACCTGGAGCTCACCCGATGCTACCCTACATACCAGTGCTACTTACCTAGAGTCGTTTCCAATAACAACACATGTCAGCTGAACTTCTTGCATGCAGTACAATGTCCATCCAGGTAAAAATGCTTACCCAGTTGGGAGGTTACTACTGACGTTCATATCATTCTTGTTGTACTCTCATATATCTAGTATTAGTTATCAGTCTTCTCAAGGATACACTTGGCAAGTTGCCTTTCTTCATCACATGGATTAAAATTTAAGATTTGTCACATATCTAAATGTGCTACTGTGATGGAAACCTCTGATAAACTATTAAACACATCATACTTGACCACCCAAACAATTTATTGCTTTAGATATCTTCTTTCTAACTGTCTTAAGAAATGCACACAAAATGATACCTTCCACCATGCATGGTTAGACCACCCTAGCCTCTATAGGCTTTTATCCCCCATATTTTTAGTGATCTGGCTGGTAAGCACTATCTGTGGTAGGGTGTCAACTCTGACTCCCTGCATTGTCTCTGTGGAGGAGCAGGGTTGTCAGGCTAGGGTCTCCAGATTTTGACTATAACAAAATACTGCTCCCCTTATTTCCATTTCTTAGAGGGGGTTTTTTTGTAACTTACGGAAGATAGAATCTAAACCTTCACTCCCAAATTATAATTATATTGAATTTCATCTCTTGTGGAGTATTTGGCTTTTTAGTGTTTATTTGTAGCATTTTCTGGTGAGAACAGAAGTATCAGGTTAAGTGTCAGACTGTACTTCCTTTGGCATGAGCTCAGACTTATATTACCAAGATGCTATCAGGATTACAATAAAGAAAACTACAGGCTTATTTAATTTACACTTTCACCCTACTCCAAAAGCTCAGACATAGCTCAGTAATTGCCTGTAAATTCAGGCAACAGAGACATTTTCTGTATAAAGAAACACGCTGATATTGGGTTGGAATTATTGTGCTTGCTGAAAATAAATAACATGACGCACATCTATTCAGGAACTCTCATCCCTGACTGGTTCTTGTTTACTCCTAGTGCTAAGTGGACATCAAAACAGCACCCTGCATTCAAAGTGTAATTGTGCAGATGGCACTGATGTCATTAGATCATTGTCACTTTGTGCATCATTAAAGAATTGCCCTCCACCAAATGAAAATCCATTGAGACAGAGGACCCAGGTGTCACCTGACCAACCTGGTGACTTTGCAAAAAGATAGGTATAATAAAAAGCAGAAATTACAGTGGGATTTTTTTTTTGCCCAGAGATAGATCTTCTAGTTTTCTTTGCACAGTAGTAAATTTTGTTTACTGCTTCGTGAAATGTCCCACATATGGGTTTTTAAAATATATGATTCTCCCTAGAAAGTTTAATTATTTAAGTCACATCCCGGGATATACTATCCCACATGCAGCAGAAATGATGATGAAAAATTCTGATGGAAAGGATTAGTTTAACAGATTCTGTGTGCTCAGGAATCAGGTAAAGTACAATAGTTGGGTTCATCTTTGTTTTGTTTAAATATTATCCTAATAACAAAATAATAATAAAAATCAAATATGTATCTGTTATGGGTGCATTTTCTCCCCTTTTTCTTCTATCCCAACAATTAAGTATTTAGAAAACATTTACAACAAACAATTAAATATGTTAATATTGAAAATTTCCCTTCAACACTAAATTTCCTGGCTGATAATAGTCTCCTCCAAACTGTTTTATTCACCTGCTGTTAAAATAGGCTCAGAAAATATTAATACACACAAATTATATAATAAACTCAGATAATAATAATCACAGATAATAATATTACACTCATATAATTTGCTCAGATAATATTATTATTATTAGCTAACAGCTTTTTGACAATGGACTCAAGGCAGGCAGTCTCCCCGTCAAGTATTAACCATGCTCAACACCACTTCATTTCCAGGATGAGAGGAATATAAGTATTATGGCTGTGGCTTTTATCCCACAGTATTAAAAAGATATATAGAAAGAAACCCACATAAACATGGGGCGAATATACAAACTGCATGCAAATAGCTGACCATGATTTGAATCTGGGACCCTTTCACTGCAAATAAAGAGTGCTAAGCACTTAGAGGTAGAGATACAGCTAACAAGGTACTTACTTTAGCCACAGTGATAGAATAGAGGTCTCCTGCAGGTGCCAGCTCCTGAGCAAATGAAAAATATTTGTTTGTTTCAAAGGCCACCGAAAATGTGTCAATGATATTGGGATGTGAGGAAAGGCACAAAGATACGCAGTATTCCATGAGAAAATTATCCTTCTTCGTCTTTGCCTTTTTCATTAACTTTAGTGCCATAACTTTCCCTGAAATCATAAAAATTTATGTGATTTTGCAATGTAATTCAAGTATTTAAAGTTCTTAGTTTGAAAACACATTAAAAAGCATGTAAAAATATAGACAATAGCAACTCTGTGGGACAGCCTACTGTTACCTTTGGTAATCATAAAAGTTTCTGCTCCAGGACAGCCACAGTAAGTATTTCTGATTCTTTCTATGGCTGAGGTTTATTATCAGGTTTAATTTTAGCCATAAGTTTCATGCATGCTTTGAAAGAGCTCAAAGTTTAAAGAGAAATATAAAACAAAATGTGTATTACTATTTGAACGTTTTAGGTGCTTTTTTTATTCTTGATGAATTCAATACTTATGATAATTCTATGCCAACCGGAAGCAATAGGCCCTGATGGTGGTCATAAATAGGACAGTGGTTTTTTAGAAAGCAGCCACTGTTGCTTAGTAGTGAAAGCTGTCCTCTGCCAGCATGATGTGGAGAAATATCTTTACTCTCTGTGGGGAAGTATTGTTTCCTACAGCTTACTGACAACTGTGGCTACTTTCTAAAAAAATTATAGACTTTATATATAATAAAATTATAAGCTTTATATATAATAAAATTATAAGCTTTTTAGTATTTTATTTAATACACCTGGAACAAATTAGGGTCACGTAAATTAAAATGTAATTTTTGTCTGCAGTCTAAAATTAACTTCTTAAATTTACACTCATTAAAGAATGTTTACTACAATGTGTTTCATACACACCTGAAAAAAAAAACAGCTTGTGTTATGACTATCTATGAAAACATGATCACCTACAAAGTAAAACATTGGTGTATTCCATAACAATGTGAATGGATTTTCATTTGTTTTCAAACTGCACTGAAAGTCAAAAGTTGCTTATTATAAGATTCAAAGACTTTTCTTTCTAGGTTAGACCCATAATTATGAACAAGACCCATAATTATTCTAATTTTGTTATTGATTATATCTGGTATTTTTAATTGATGGGGAACATAAGAGGGTATATGCTCTTTAAATTACTTTAAAAACTTTTAATAATGCTCAATAATGTTTGGTAAGATTTGGGACCATTGTTTTTCTATTTTCACTCAAATACTACATATTGCTGTTTTCATGATGACCACAAGATGGCACCACTGTATATAGTACAGTAACCAAAGCCAAGCTGCCAACTGGAATGCACCTGGTGTGCTATTCTGAGCAGATAGTTGCATCAGTAGTTGGAAAATTATCCTTTGCTGAATGTTAGTTCATTAAGTAAGGGGGGTGCATATGATCTTGTTAATTAATGATAATATTCATAGAAAGTGGCATGGGAATGTTGCCTGAAATGTTTGACATTCCTGGGTCATGTCTGTACTATGCTCCCCGGAGAAATGAATGAACAGTTGTATTTCCCAGCATATTTTTACCATAAGTTAACAGTTGTTCACTACACATTGCCTGTTTCCTACATACATCTGGAATGGCGACCCCTTCAAGTTTAGTATTCTGCAATCATGTACAGTCAATTAAACAGAATATTTTAAACAATCTGAAGATATGAAAAGTTGAAAATAAAAATGAGTCAATTAGTCCAAGGCAATTTATTATAACATGTGCGGCAGGGTGCAAGGGTGGCATTGCAATGCAATTTCAAATAAGCTGCAGGACATTTTGAAAGAATCATATTCATTTAACTTGAATGGCACCTTCTGGGTAAGACATTTAAAGTGTGTATCAGTGCACTGTGTGTTTTATGTTCTCCTTTCCTGTAACACTTCAAAGTGGTAAAGAACACAGTCACAAATTGCTTTCATTGTCTTATGGACTGTTGCAATCTCAAATATGACGCAGACAGTTGAGAAGGCATGTCTGGTATTGCCCTACAGCATTCTACAGGAGGTCTTGTGCACGGCAAAATGGGAGAAAACATTTTATAGAAATAACTGCAAGATAGAAGGGCACAAGAGTAGACATACCACCTTCAAATCTGGATTCTAAAAGGACTGACATATAGCCGACCATCAAAATAAATGGAGCTTTTATCAGGGGGCATAGGGCTACCACTAAGTAGTAATGCCAAGAGGGCATGAACGTCGTGCATTGTGTAAAACAGTTATGATCAGTGGTACAATACCCTACTGGCCACCAGTGTAAAGTGCTATACACTGCAGAATAAAGTCATTACAAGTAGTGATGTAGCAGACAACCTTCAAAACTTTCTACAAGGCTCTAGCTGCCTGGAAAACCCAACAATTCCGGCTTCCCTTGTTTGTGCCCAGGTCATGTATGGTTATGTTATCACGACATGGCCAATCAAGATGGCCAAAGATCATCTGTAAGAGGAAGAATAGAAGAAAGATAATGGCACCAGGCATTGGAACGCAAACAGGTAAGTTGGCCAGGTTTAGTTCTGCTTTAAGAAAGCAGCTTTGGGGGACCAGTTTCAAGAAAAAAGGAAGCTTGTGGGAATAAGGTAAATATTTTATCCCTCTTCCTATCCCCATTGGCACTGCAAAGGTAACTTTTTGTTAGTACACATTGGTCTTGGCACTTCCAGAAGAAACCACATACTGTATATCATCTTTTATGGTATAATTGCCTTGAAGCACTTGTATATTAGCCCTGTTTGATTTATATTGTATAGGATTCTAGCTTCTGTTATTCCAAAAATAAAAGTATGGGCTCACAGGTGCAGGGTTCCTCCCTACAAATTCTTTTTTGTTGTAATGATTCTACCTAGGCTTGTAGCTTTATGATCTAATTTTTATACTTTACCTTATTTATGTATCTATTTACCTGTGCTGCAAAATCATTATGTATTGTAAACTGTTAATGTAATGTTATCCACTATAGTCTATGTTGTACTTTGAAAGACGAAGGAGCTATATAAGTTAAAGAAAAGAAGAATATACTTGTAAAGCCCCAATCCTGATGGTGCTCATCCTTTTCGTGAACAGCTGCAACCTGTCCATTGGCAGTTTATAGCTGATGGATGAGTAGTACCGCTAAGACACAAATCTTCACCAATCTCTTGTTCCCATAGAGCTCACAGCAGGGAGGCAGATGTGATTTCTATTTCTGACACAAACATGAAGATTTTTAGATGCACCGCTAGTTCTGTTCTGTGCAGTGGTTTACGTAGCGGTGAGCTGAGTTGGGTTCTTTCTGTGCTAGGAAGGTGGTGACCCAGCTTCCTGCTAATGTGCCAATGTAAGCTGTATACTAAAAATAGTTACCAGGTATCCAGAGTCCAGACTCCTCCCACCCACTGGGCCCTAGGTACTTATGTAGGTCAGTTGCTGTAATTCAGCTAATAGTCATAGGAATTTTACTTCCAGAGAGACACCACCGGGTACAGTGTGCATTCTTGCGCACCAGGAGAGAGACTTAAGGAGACTGTACCAGGAGACCTAAGGAGACTGTACATTAACTGGCTCAGAGCCAGAAACTAGCATAGCGGATAATAATTAAATCAAATAGAGCTGTATATAAAGCTACAAGGCTGCTGCTGCCCCCATCTGCATCATGTTTCTTTTCAATTGGAAAATACAATTCACTACTGAATAAATCATTTAAAGCACATTTAATTTAAATGTTACAATGTGACTCTAGTTTCTTAGATCAATTTTGAACGTTTATAGTACAACATATGTCTAAAAATCTTGTGCAGATATAGTACATGATTACTGGCTGAGATACCTCCGTCCCTGGCATGTATGCACTCTAACCAGTAAAAACCAATGATGAACAGCCTAAGCCAAGCACAGCATTAAAGAATGTATAATTAAAGAGGACAAGCTAAAAAAAAAGAGACTGGTTGCTGTAAGGTGGAGAAGGTAGAAGAAAGGACAGTGACATGACAAGTGCCTTGGGAAACCATTGGGACACTTAGCACAATTGTCAACTTCTGGGGTGGAAGATGGACAGACACTGTGGATAGTGGTGAACACAGTTTCAGATGCTGCCATCCTGCAGAAAAAATCACCAGCAGAAAATGTTGGTAAGGTCAAATAGGAACAATAATTCCACTAATAAGGAGTGGCTCAGTTTGGTTCAGGATGAAGGACCTGTCTCAAGGTTTGCTTCTTTAGTTAACTGAGTCTAATTGGGAGAATTTGTGGAAAAGGTGTTGGGTGACTAAGAACATGGAGTTTTAATGCCAGTTCTGTGAATGTGGGAATGTACAAATTGCATACTTTATTTATTATGATTAACAGCGAGAAATATTACTGAAACTGGTCTTGAAGGACCTAACAAAGGGATCGAGCAAAAGAGAGAATAACCTTGAGATCAAGGCTGGATCATGGTATTTCAAAGTTCTTACTATTGGACAATTTCATCAGTGAAGCTGGGTGATCCAGCAAACCTGGAATGGATATGGTCCAGGATTCAAAAACATTTGCTAGCAAATAGCAAACGACTTTGAGCAATCCATTCCAGGTTTGCTGGATCACCCAGCTTCACTGATGAAAGTGTATCCTCTCCAGCACAATGTCTCTTTATTTAAAGCATGGTGATTTGGTAAAAAGACAAGTGCTTACAAAGTATTCCCCATTAACCTCAGTCATGCACATAAAATACCAAAATTAAAGATAAAACTGCCTTACTTACAGATAAATGTCAAGATAAATTTGAGGAAGGATAATTTGTGTATTAGTGTTAGTTGTGTATACAGTACCTGATCCCATTTTCTGTATGGAATGGTTTGTGTTTTCTTGTTTTCATACTTTCTGTTTTTGAATGTTCTGTATAGACATGTACATAGTCTAGACATAGACATGTACATAGTCACATCTTACTTATTAACACATATGAATAACTAACCTTAACACATACGTAATTATTGCATACGTCACTTGATTTTTATATTGGTTAATCAGATTTATATGCATTGATGTTCACACAATAAATAATGTTAATATGTACTTCAATTATTCAATCATATGAATGTAAACAAGAAACCTTTTTAAATTAGTTATTTGAAGTGAAGTTTTACATAATTTTGTGTATGAGCATCCACAGCTTCTTTCAATTATGTTACTGCCACATCTTGAAGTAAGCTAGTGATGCCCCTTCTGTTGAGTAGACGTATGCTTATCTGAAGTTGAATAAACGGAAATTACAATAAATAGGATCGCAAAATCTTTGTTGTGCCGGCTCCCTTTTTGTAATATAACTTATCCCATGTACTTTAGTGGGAACACATTAGAAAATAATATTAGTCATAGAATATACGGTGTTACAAAATAAAGAATTTGTTTTACCTGTAAATAAAAGCACAATAATATATAGCATCTACTAAAATCTAAAAAAAATAATAATATGACAATCTTTCCCAAGTCTTACCTTGTAGTTTGTGTTCAGCTTGTATTACATGTCCATAAGAGCCACTTCCCAGCTCCTTCAATAAACGGTATCTCTCTTTTAGCTGTATATGTTGCAGACTCTTTGATGTAATATGCATCATTTGCTGTAGGATCTGCTCATTTTCATCCATTACATATATTTTAAAAGATTTACGAAATAAGAACGCCTGTCTGTTGTAAAAAAAAAAAAAAACTTTAAGTATAGAGAAAACAAAAGTGTCACAGAACTGATAAATAATAAATGCGGTCAAATACACTGGTGCATGAGTGATGATTTAGTAGATCATTTTTCCTTTTGAGTCCAGCTATTACAGTGACAATTTGTTCTCCATGGGGCACTGTTCCACTAGAGTTTGTGAGTCACTCGTCATTTATTTCAAGTGAGCAAGCATTTGGGCATCTTCTCAATGCTTGGTGACTTAAGTTCATGGTATACCAAGCCTTAATTACTGTATAATATTGATATTCTACCATGCAATAAATATTTTCATCAATGTTTCTAAACATAAGTTATTTGATTGATTTTTTGGATCTGTGTAAAAAGTAAAAATAATGGGTCTATTTAGAAAGCAGTAAATCTGACATTCACTGAAACATTCCCTGGTGGAGAATCTACCAGGTACATGTGTTTCAGTAGCAGTAATTGATTTTTCTCCAGTGAATATTTCAGTGAATGTCAGAATCACTGCTTTATAAACAGATCCATGTAATAGATGATAGGTGTGTTAGCTTATAGTAATAAAACCAATCCAGCTTTTGCAGGACTTCAAATATTTTGTTGTAATACATTAATTTATTTTGCCTGAATGCTAATAATGTATATACAACAGCAGCAGGTAAAGTTTAAAACAGTGCAGCATCCACAATACATATTCAGCAACCCTTTTTATTTGGTTATATTTTTACTATGTTGAATATTTCCTAAATGTACACATTATTACTGATGTTTGCACTTCCCTAATAAAAAGTGAAAAACGGCTGAGCAGGAAATGGGTGACAGTTTACAGGACATAATTATAAAGCATGAATTTTGATTTTCACTAACCATTCACTGTTGGTGAACCAATCCCTGTCATTAAAAATACTTGAAAAAATATCCTGCAATAAATGCCTGAATGTTAGTTTTACTGCTTTTTAAATATACCCCTGTGTAATCAGATTGTGGAGAATTAATCTATGTCATGTATTTCAGAAAGTATATTAAGTATATTGTATAAAAAAGTAAGGATTATAACAACTCAAATGGTGTTTTAAATTCAAGTGTATATAAATCCTTGAACAAAATGTAACATATTGCACATTTTCAGTACTTAGATGTAGTTGATTTTCACCACGTAATCATTCAGGTAACACACTACTGGCATACAGTGACAATACTCATTCATCGTACTGTATTTATGACATAGCAGAACTGTCACAGTAGGACATTTAATATTTACTTTACAATAATTTTAAAAATAGGGGGATGGGGGTTGGAAAGAGAGCCATTATAAGCAATGTTGATGATAGATGCAAATTCAACATATATTCTATATAATTACTGTGGGAAGATGCCATATGTGACAAAGATTTATTGAACCCATGGTAATGCATATATAACAAATAGGGAAAGTATAAAGGGTTTAAGTATGTTTATATTGTGAATACTTTTTTT
Organism: Pyxicephalus adspersus; assembly: GCF_032062135.1. Lineage (NCBI taxonomy): Eukaryota > Metazoa > Chordata > Amphibia > Anura > Pyxicephalidae > Pyxicephalus > Pyxicephalus adspersus. The sequence goes on along the minus strand of NC_092868.1, from coordinate 29,570,247 downwards.
AGCTATGATTTTAGTGCACATTGCACAAAAGGACAGTACTGTCAGTTTAACAACATTGATGATTTTAGTTAGGCTGTATGGCAATAAGTAGCATCTAATTACCTTGATAGTTTATTTACATTCTGTGCAAACAAAATGAGAATTTCATGTTGTTAGACTATTTCCAAAAGTTTAATTCAGCAAAACAAGTTCATATGGCAAAGACATCACCAAAGCAGAAGCACTATTTTTCTTTTAAAGATGTATGGCTTCATATTGACTTCAATAGTAAGCACATACTTGTAGTGCGGCCTAGAAATACTTACCATATTCAGCCTTTTCAGTACTTAACGCGATGTATGAAATCTCTTTTTCCAGGCAACGTGACGAGCATTGGAATAGTTGAAAATTGTGTTTCTAGGACACACTAGATGTGATTTCCCTTTATGGTGGCCATACATGCTCATTATTGTTAATCCTCAAACTGATGTAGAAAACAAAACAGAAAAGACAGATCTGCTGTGTCAAAAGCAGCACGAAGGTTAAGATGGATAAAAATAGAGCACAGATCTGAAGGCTTGGCTTTGTGACGATAGTATTGACTTAATGAAGAGGAGTTTCTGTACAGTAAGCACAACAGAGAATATTTACACTGAAAACGATCTAGGGTGCTGGAAAAAAAACTATTTTCAAGATAATTATAGCAATAGACTACAGTGACATTTTTAAAATTCAGAAGTAGAAAAATATTGCCCTGAAAAGAAGAGATATTACACCTACCTGCCCACTACCTACACACCTATCTTTCTTCAAGACATTGGTAGTACCCTGAGCTCTCATTTTTTGTAAATGTGGGATCCCTGGTTCCCTCATCAAGCATTGTGGCCTCATTTATTATGAAGCCATGCAGTGCAGTTATTCCTCCCAGTCACAAATAGGTTCCCCTCTGCCAACTCATCCAAGCTTATCACCCCTGTAAAATATGTTTCTACTAGTCCACAATCATCTAATGCTCTATCCCTGCCCACAATTATATCCTATTCAACCTCCTCTCCTTTCACATGGTCATTGATCAGCTCATGCTGCCTCACTGTGCACCATAACAATATGTCTTAGGATTTTCAATGATTGCTGGAATAAACAAGGAAAAGTGTTCCCAATGCCAATTCTCTATGTTCATCATAATGATAATAATAAAGTTGCCACAAAGGAGGAGACAGGTTTTCTCCTGCCAGGAAGCTCTAAATTACTTGTTGTAGCTTCTGTAAAAAGTGAAATCAAATGAAGCATTTTTTGTATATTACTTACAAGCCTGTGCATCTGTGCAACACTGAAAGAAATGATGGAGTTTAACTTAAGTGGCCAGGCAGATATGTGCCAGCTAATATTTCTAGGGAGACCTTATTGCTGTTATTCTACCTTAAGTTACACAATGCTGACAGTACTGTCCGTCTCCTATTCTCCTGCTCTTAGCCCTTTTGGGTTTATGAAAACCTGCTGAGCAAACAGGGAAAAGCCAAATAAAGCCACCAAAATGTGTTGGCTTAGATGCAAACAGTCTTAGAATATTTTTTATAAGAAACATAAGCTACACCTATCATCACATCTAATATACTTCTATACCTTCTTTAATAAAAAGAGCTTTTAATTTTTTCGGCAACCTATGTGAAGGTAACATTCCTACAATCTATTTAAGTAGACAATACCTAAGTCTCTTTAACCATAACAATCATTCCCCCAGAATGAGTAGCATTATGTATGGGGCTTGCTTTTACATGGCATTTGTTCATAACACTACTGTATTTCTCTCCATACAAACCAATGAGAATGTAGAAGCAGTTTGATTCAGTATAGTAGGATAAAGTCAGATGCACTTGCACTTGTTATGAGGTCACTTGCACTTGTTATGAAACGTAAGAAGAAGTTTTGGAAGCATCCCAAACTATTCTATTTTTGTGTATAAAAGGTTTTTAAATAATTTCAGTGTTGTGAAAGCACAGCAAGACTAGGCTATAGCATTAGAAGAAGAGTAAAAAAAAAACAAAAAAAACCGTGAGTCGCCAGCAAGCATCCACAAAAAATGGTGACAGTAATTTGCTATGACTACAGTGCCCTGTAAACAGTTGCTAATACTTACCTTCTCACCTCTGACTTAATCATAGGTCCTTACTAAGTGGATGGGCTTGGGGATGATACGATCCCTCTGACAATCTCATTGCAGATGACTGTATGGCAGTAGCAGCTGCAGCTACACAAAGAATACTCGATCTGGCAAAATTCCCAAAAATAGAACAGTATTTCCTCAAAAAGAGATTGTGATATCATGTTTATCAACAATACTTATCTTCCATAATACTTCCTTGGACAGCTACTCTACCCAGAGATTATGATGTACAGTGATAGCTGGCTTTAATGTGTCCAAATGTAAATTAACCTCTTCTGTCCTGTGTTAACTGTATTTTATCTTGATAACTCATAATTACCAGCTCCAATGATTATAATATTTTGTTTCCTCATATTACCTTTTTCACATTTACAAATAGATTAGTAACCACCTTTTTCTAAAATGTGATTTTTAAGCTTTGGATAGTAAGGAGGAGGATTTCAACCTGTATTGAAGTTTGCATTGTTGGTGAGATACTTCTTCATTTAAGGAAGTGTGGGAAAAATATCCCCAACAGTAGATTATCTTTCCTGATAATCATCCTAATAGGAGGCATTCTTCCCACCAACCTTCAATTAGTTCATTTTAACAGACGTTCCCTCAAACCCAAAGTATATTTATAGGTTTTGTCTGGGATAAAAAGGTAAGAAAGGCTTGTAACAGGGGTAGAGTATAATAAAATGTATCAGTACATCTTGGAAATGCTTTGCTTCCATTGGGTTCAATAAAAGCTGAATATGCTACTTCAGGTTCAACCCATACCCCTGTAACTGTTTTTCATGAATTCATGAACTAGGAAAAGATTATGTAAAGATATAAATGCATAAGTACAGTAGGCTGAAACTGACAATATTTCTGCCATGTAGAAAGGAATGGTGTCACCTGAGCAATGAACAGCAGATAGGGACTATGTTGTCAAAGGTCCAAGCAGTACATAAGATTATATAATGACTGCAACACACAGTTTGTATTGGTATGACTGATTCTAATATTCTAGGCTTTAACAGTCGGCTCAGACATGCTGATCTGTACACATACCTGGGCCTAACCTGTAAAATCTCATACATATAGTGTTTTTGTAGAAGAGACGCTTAGGTCACGAATAAGGCCACCCAGTAACTACTGTAGCAACAATCAAACCAAATTTCACAGGGGAAACTTGATATATTGTGATATGTAATGTCACAAGTCTGTTATGAAGGAATACTGCCAGACAAAATTGCTGAGTAACCACATGTATTACATTGATGACTGCACAGTCACAGAGTGAATATTTTATTTCTTGTAGTAGTAACAGTTGTAGGGGTGCTGATGGAATCATCATCATAATCAAAAATGTGCTTGCTTTATGAACTGCTGCAGATGTTTAAATGAAGGGTATTTTTACTGCAGCTAACTTTTTCATTCTCAACTACCTAATAACGCTAGACCTTCATATGATACCTGCAATTTAGACAGGGTTACATGATAGCTGGACTGCCTGAGAACCAATGCCCATAACAGACAACCCCACTTCACCTTTATGCTGGAAGGGTACACAAGCAGAAATCTCTACTTTAAAAGTAGACTCTATTCCACAAGGATGGATGTATATGTGGAGGTGCCCAGTATAGCCTATAACCAAATTAGGTGTGATATAAACAGTTTTTTTATTGTCTATGAAACAAGAGCCTTAATTAATCACATATATAACTTTACATATATGCACAGCTTCCATACAATGGTCACCAAGTAGAAGGAACACCAGGATTCAAAAGAAAAGTCTTGGACTTTATCCTGATAAAGAATAGGAATGATCTATTTGGAAGACATCCTTTAGTATTTTATTATAAGCATCGGGTGCCTGGAAAAGTAGAATAAGTATCAACCAATGGAGCACTTTAACCAGAGTTGTTTCTAAAATGTAGGTGTATATTTGGGAATTCTAAGCTTTCTGAAGGTAAATGGCCACTGTAGGTGATCAAATTACCCAAGCAAAGTATTATAAAATAGCTGTTTTGGGATCCACAATGATAATGGCAAAAAAAGATGTGTCAATATTTATGAGGTAGGTAGAAAATAAATTACCCTACATATTTTACATTTCTTGGAAGTCCGTTTATCAAATCCAAGTTTCCAGGTCTGCAGCATTTAGAAGGGTTTTCTTTTCTACAGTTATCATTTTTTTGTAATATGGATAACACTATATGCTGGTCTGGGAACAGCAAAAAGTAGATGAGATCTAGCAATTTAGCAACCCGTCAATTATACATTGGGTGTAAACAGTAGCAGGGACTATGGCAAGAAAAAAAGTAAGATAGAAAATGATTTTATATAACAGGTGCCAACTCTAATTTAAATATTACTTTTGGGTAGACTGATCTTTTCACATATGGGAAATTAATGGAGCCAAACAGTATAGGGGTTTGGGTGTCAAGGTTGTGCAGTGATTTAAAAGGGATGTAGAAATAAAGTTCCCAATACCTCCTTCCATTTTTTTGACAATATATATGGTTACATACAAATAAAGTGTCTTTAGTAATGCTTGAAATACTGACTTGCAAGAAAAAAAAATGTACACAGTTTATGTAAGGATAAGATTCTATATATAGAATAATAGCTAGTTATTGGTACCTTCATGCTGGTAATGGTAACCTGAACAGATCAAGAATATATATATATATATATGTACTGTATATTCTTTACAGGTACTGTTTGGCCATAGGAACAGTTTTTTCTTCTATATCAAAGGTTTTACCTTTCTAATCATCATCAAGAACCAAGATATAGGTTCACACTGTTCACACTGTTTAATCAACGAAAAACTAACTAACTAACTAATGTTACCTTGAAACATCAACCACTTATGTGTTGTGACAATAAACAATACTGTCATGTTGTCACATAAACAATACTAGAGCAATGTGACAATCAATATATTAACTGAATTTATTACCAAGACAGGCAGGGGATTCTAGGTATCAGGGAAGGATTATCTGTCCTAGGCAAGGTCTTTAGGTACAGATATCAAAAGAAAATTATGACATAACATTCTCAAGATCTTCGAGACATGAATCAACCTTCTGTAATACTACGGTAGGATTTATTGGGACACTGGCCTAAAACAGGTATGCAGTCCAGGAATTCTACCTTCATATTCCTTTCCAACAAATGCTTGTTCTGGATCAGTATGTCAAAGTACTGAAACCAATGAAAAACAGACATCTATTATTCTTAAATTAAAATAAAGAAGGCAAATTCGATTTTTGTAAATGTCCCCTCTTAGGCTCTTCAACTCTGGCTTTTTGAAAAAAATTACCTTTGTTCTATTTATATTATATGATAATTAAACTGGATTAAGTTGTCTTTATCATTGCCTGTGTAGTGAAAGCAGGAGAGCAATTTCCACTAAAACAATACTGTTAGCTTTCACCACATAGATCAAGTAAAGACATTTTCCCGGTAGAATAGAATATTTTTGGCCAGTGTCATTACACTGTGCTTGACCCAGTTTGGAGCACACAATATTCACATACTTTATGGTGCAATGTCCAGCCCTGCACCAGGTTTGACGATGCTCATCCTGGAGCTTAAATTTTGAAATTATGAAAGTTATCACTCGGTACAAGGTGCTTGGATGTAGCCCTTGTAGTCTTTTGCACAGTTGTCCAGTGTAATCATGGGTATAGCAGCTGTTTTTTAATTGCCAAGTGCAGTCATGGAAAAAACATCCTTTTTCTCAGATGCCCAATGCAGTCAGCCTTCATTGTAACAACTTTTTTCAGACTTTTAAAAACAAATTATGGATTCTGGTGCAAGGAACTAAACTGGTACCATATACAGTCATGTTCCAGCCCTAGCTTCTGTGGCCAGTCAATTTTTTGCCAATGCTGCATTTTATGTGGGCGAGAAATGATGTATGATATGATATATTATGAATTGCAAGTGAAATGATAATGCTGTTAAATGGCGATTAATTTGCCATATTGACTGTTTCCTAAACTACACCTATTTTGCCATGGTACATACTGCTTTCTTTGCATAGCGTAAGCCTGTAGCCATAATGAAAATTAACACAATCATCTGTTATTGGTTTAAAGGCATGGGTAATGCAATATTTTACTCTGCAATACAGAAATATGAAATGCATAAATAACATCCAATATTTTCATGTATGCAAACAGCAGACAGTGTTTATATTTCATGAATGTGCATGCATTTCAATAATGATTATAAATGGCTTTTTAAAGTAATATAACTTGTGTTTTGATTTAGTGACCCTTTAATGCAACATTCTTTCGAGGTCTTACAGTATAAAGAAGACAATACAGCCGGGTGGTCTTAAAAAATCTTACATATGTGAGTTATTAATGTTATGTTGACAGGGCTAGCTTTAGTTTTGCACCTGCCTATAACCCAGTTAAGCCTGCTTCTTTGCTTGAAATACCATCATAGAAAAACAAAAGTACAACTAGAATCATACAGGGGTACAAATTTATGTATAGAAATGGTAAACTGTTGACAAGTATGGACCACATTTTCTTTTTTTGCAGAATAAATCATTTTGAACTTTTATCATACCGACAGTTAAACAAATCATTTTTGATATGTTATGATGTACCCATAAGCCAACCAATCACACATAATCTAAGTAAGCTTCCACCACTTACATTCGCTTAGTATGTTGATAGTTCATCCATGATTGGATAGTAAGAAAAGCTTCTTGACATTGCATTGGTAAACAAGGAATGTTACAAATTTTCAGATATAAAAAAATTGTATTTAAAAAAAATCCCTTTCATATAAATAGAGGCAAGATGATTATATAGCAAACAACTAGGCTGAAGCCTTAAACTTTTTAAAATAGACTTACCTTTTAAGTTTTCTTAAGTTTCTTTGCTGTAAAAGTCTTTCGTCTGAAAGTGAGGAGAGTTATGGAAGTTAGCTGAAGAATTGCAGTGCCCTGTATGTAAGGCTTGCTGATTTAAGCATTATCAGGAGTGCTGCTGACTTGGCTATTGTATGAAAAAGTGCTTCTCCAAGGCAGCTAAATCTATCTCTCCAAAGTGAGACCTTCTTGTTATATGCTGAACTCTAATTGACTTTCCTACACAGCAGAGCTGAAGCTAGTTCAAGCATTGTAAATCTTCTTTGCCATCCTTTACAGGCCTTTCTTTTTCTCTGCTGCTTTCTCTATTCCTTTGTGGCAAATGAATTAGTGTTGTGTGCCGCATCTTATTTGTCTATTTATGATGTGTGAGTGTATACGTAAGCCATTTAGACAGTTTGTTCTCTTGTGCTTTAGTCACACTATCTTTTCCTTCGGCCATGTCATTCACAAATCAATTCTTGTTGATTTCTAAAATTAGACAACAGTATTTGGCCTCTGTTGTGCAGCATCAGCTAACAACAAAGAAAAAAAATTGTCTAATAAGTATGGGGTCTATTTATGACAGTACAAAGGATGTGCTTCATTTATTGCAGAGGAATGTTTGTGCCAGAGAGCTTATTGCATAGATTAAAGTTATACACTTTCTAAGGCATTTCTCACACTTAGCCATGCATTTGATGAACATTTGTGATACACATTCTGTATAGTAACCAAAACATCACAGCCAAGTTATCTTTTTTCTTTTTATTCAATTCCATGTTAAAGAACACTGGCTTGAAGCCAAACAAAATAGTGTGCTAAAAGCAGTCCTTCACAAAGAGTTAGGATCGGTAATGAAAAACTGTTACTGGGATACAAAACTCAATGTTCAAACAAAGCTAGGGTTTAGACTTCATTTAAAGACAAAGAACAATGCATGGCAAGCATAAAAAGCCATTGATTTATATTGCATTATAGCTAAATTGCACACATGAAATTTCCTAAAGTGACGATTATTGCAAACCATTTTTATTCTATTTAATAAAAAATACATAAAAAGGTTTAAACTATGGTAACTTATGTAAAAAAAAGCAAATACAAAATTGGAAAGCAAATGTGATCTAAAATCCGAAACTTCAGTCTTTCTTAATTCCCTGCACCTCACAGGGTCACTAGGAATGCATTTCTTGAGTTTAACTTCCATTGTCACATTTTAAAATGTTAGGATACTTTAAATTCTATTGATGGTTGTAAGAAACATCTTAGATTTTACATGTGTATGAAAGATGCCTACAGTGGGTGTGATTTAGAAGTGGTGAAGGTGGGATTGATTATTGCTAAACTAAAACTATCTCTAAATAATAAATGTACTAAAACATTTTCAGCAGGTAGGTTGCATTCCCTGTAATGGTGGCCACAGCCTGGGCAATGCGTGTCTGACAAGGTAAAGGATAATTATCTCCCTGATATTGATCATTTTACTTTCATAACTGACATTCACCTTTTGACTAGATGGATAGAGCCCTTCTCTGCACTTTCCTGTGCAAAAAGGTTAATATAAAGCAGAAGGGAGCACTCCCTAACATGTAGCAGCCAATGGGATCACTCCCCACACTTTACAATATTAGCTAGTCAGAACTTAAAAGCATTAGTATTATAAATGTCAGGGAGCCTTCCAACTGACTAGTTGTTTGAAAGCGATCCTTGCTAGTTTACATTAACCTGTCAAAAGTTGGGGGTGGAGTAGCTAGTTTTTGACAGATTCACATTAACTTCTATGTTTTTATCAGATCCAATGTCCAATTTATTGAAAACATTGATGTTGATGTATTATGGTTTCAGAATTATACACTAAATATTTTTTTGACTCGAGTGTACCATTACGTGGAAACAATAGTCAGTTAGTGTAATCATCCTGACTCATTCTGACTCATCTGCTTCTGTTTTTCCAGCTTGGGTTTTAACTTATGATTTCTAGTTCTTTCCACAAGTCTCAGAGCTTTTCAGCTGCCACTACTGGACTTCCCAGTACATTTGATTCCCATTTGCTGTTCATATTTCTGTACGAATGTTCTTTTTAAACTTTCATGTGTCCTGCCCTCATACAGAAGTATGACCAAGAACACTGAATAACACTGAATAAGCACACACAGGTTTTCCCTAACCTAGATGAGTTTCCCAAATTGTTTCCCAAGGTATGTTCTTAAATTTGATTTTGATGATAGCTGTAGCAGTGACTGTTGACTTTACTCCTGACTGTGCTTGGCTGAGTTTGACCCTTTCTGATTTCCTAGCAAATGTATACCTCAAATACTCATTCTAGTCTTTGGGTGGCTGGGCTTCCTATGAGCCAAAGCTTGCCATTGTGGAGCTACAGTCGCCCTGTCAAGGCTCTATTATTCTTTAAATAAATTAATGCATAGTACCAAATAATTCACATAAAGCATTGACTGTGTGAAAAGTGACTGTCATAGATCAAAAGCTGTTCCTGAGCTACCTTGCACTCCGTACAGTAGAATTTAAAGAGGACCTAAACCAAAAGCAAAAAGTCCCCAGGAATTAGAGCTAATTGACCAATGAGACAAGCATTGTCAAAAAATAGATCCCTGGCTCCTGATGTCTTTATGTTTTGGTTCTATGCTGCATGGTGCATGTGCCGCATAGTGTAGAGCCTGGCATTGCCAGTCACCGGGTACCGTAACTCCTGTACATGCAAAACATCTTAATATTGTTTTGTACATTGCTTATGGATACTGCCTACAGATTCCTAGAGTGACAGTAAATGCAAAGATAATGCAACTACAGCATGAATTCTTACAATAATTGTTTGTCACTGGGTGCCAAATGGCTAAAGAAGGGATATGAAAGCAAAGAGGCAGACAATATTGCAATGGTGGGGAAGCTCACTGACCATTTCTTGGTCAAATTAATATACCAATCAGAATTATTTACAGGATAAACCACATCAACACAACTTATTATCTTTAAATCAACTGTTTTCATTACATACTAGTAGAAAAATTTGTCTCCAATAGAAGCGACAAGCCAAAAATGGCAGAAGCATTAACCATTACATGCGTTGGCTTATATGGTACAATTCAATATTGATTTCCAAATGGAAGATGACACATTTGTTTTTGCCAGATGTAGGGAAATATTAAAATTTTAAGGCCAAAGCACTAAGGAGCACCACAAAGCACTGACGAAAGCAGGTCTGATCCATATGCAATGCAGTGTACCCCAACACAAAAAAAGGCACATTATAAAACACACCATGACCCCAAGATTTATTCTTACAGTTTAAAGAGAAGAAGCATATATTTTATGTTACTAAACTATAACACAAAGTGTTCCTTAATTTTCTTTTTGGAGTGGTTTATAAGAAAAGGTATACAAGGATAAAATTATATTTTCTGCATCATACCAATGCTTCTAACACAAGCATACAATAGACTGAGTATGGAGTAAAACTTTTAAGACCCAAAGTAAACTTTTGATAAATTGTGTCCAAAGTTCTATTATTTTCTGCATAATTATCAGAAATTAAATAGAATCACGAAGCAATGCCTTATTCTCAGGACAATTGCAACTACAGAGTTCACAACTGTTGGTGATTATTCTGACCAAAATTGTAACCATCAGCAATGGTTCCCTAATCCCTAACAAAAAAAAAATATATTACTGCTTAACTCTTAGTCATATAAGTTCAATGGCCAACAAAATGGCGAAGATTTAGCTCTTGCAATCTGGTTGTAGAAAGGTAGTTTCATCTTGCAGGCAGTGTACAAAGGAGCCGTAATCAAAGCAGCAAAACAGACATATCTTACCTAAAATCTAATTTAGGGGTTGGGAGATTAAAGACCAACCTAAGTCAGTGCTAATTATGTTTTAAAATTGGTGGGGAACAGTTAGAAACATTGTTAGGTTAGGAACAGAGTTTGCAATTTTAGTTCAGTCATGGCATTCAAAAGCCATGACTTCTCAAATATTTTACTTTGACCATTCTACCTTCAAGAGTCTTAAATTGTGCAACTATTGTAATTTTTCCCCCATCCCCAGTGATCAACATTGCTTTGGAAAAAAAAAAATAATTTTGCAATTGGTCTTATTTCATTACTTTGCAAAAAGGCTTATTTAGTTGACATGTAGTTTTTTTGTAAATGTCAAGTCATAACAAATGTATATTAAAAGAAGTAGTTTATGTGTGCAAACATTCATTATTATACATTAGTATCCTTCTAATAACCTTTGCAGGTCAGACAACAGCTAATTTTAATACTTACTTGTGTTGAGACATAACTTACACTAAAATGTGTGCATATTTTGCAGACATCCTATTGAAGCTGAGTGCTTGCCAAAGTTTCAAAACATGGTTAAAAAATCAGTGTTAATGTCTCACCTTTTCTGCACCTCTAGTACTTGAGTGTTGTCTCCCTGCTGTCTTTAACACCACAGATAGAAACTCCTGCCTGTTGCACAAATATGTAGGAATTCTTATACTTAATTGGTCAGTATCCAAGCTTCTGAAGTGACAAGAGTACAACATGTAGATTTCTTCTGGGACTGTGCATTGACAGTAACTTTATCTCATGTGAGTAGTTCATAGGTCTTGTCCTCCTGACCTTCTTCTATGATGGACAAAACAGTTCACCGTGTGCATACATTCTCTACTTTGGTTTCCTGTAATGTATGTGTTATATTTGCTGTTACTGATTTAGCTCTGCGCCTCCAGGTTGCCTGGAAGGATCTCCTACTGCTTGCTAGGGCACTACCAAGCAAAATTACAGTCTTTCATTAAAGAGAAAAATTTTGCATATAATATATATTGTATTTCCTGGCCGGTAATCATATTTAGATATTTAGATTCATAAGAGGAAAAATTAAAATTATGTTAAAGGAAATTACAGTTAGTTAGTTAAGTATTCCAGTAGCCTTTATACTACCTGGCTGCTGGTAAAATTAAAATAAAATTCAATGTCTATGGTGAGTTTTAGTTATGATATTTATGGAATCATTTTCTAGAGATTAAATTGCAACTATAAATTAAGTTTTCTTTATTATAAATCTCAATGCTTACTGACTTATGATTACAAAACTAAAAGTCATGGTTATTAGGCAATTACATTTAGTAGCCAAAACACTTTGTGAAGGCATTGGCCCCCTAATGATAAGCTTCTTGATTTTTATTATTGAAAATGGCTGACATTTAGATGTCAGTGAGTAGCCCAACGTGAGTATCTGTGGGGGATGAGGGGCTTTTGCCCTATACTATAAATCCAAGTTGTATTACCTTGCTGCCTGCATCAGAAGCCTCTAAGACCTGGGCTCCACTATATGCTGCCCTCTGACTGCTTCTTAGCTCTGGATCCCTGGCATGTAAAGGTATTCCTCAATAGACAAAAACAACAAAGATTCACTTTATGTGCACTAAACTATTTTAGAAACCACAATATTACCTTGTAAAAGTAGCATTAACATTGCAGTATGGAAAGCAGGGTGATGCCTGGGACTCATCAGTGCCACCTACTAAGGGTAGGGTGCAGGCAGGTGGATACAAGGCCAGACACCTTGCACAGGGATAAAGTGCAGCTGTAGTTGGTCTTTCTTACAGTTAATTCTTGCACAGGGTCAAAGTGCAGACATTGTTTAGTTCTGAATTACTCTACAGATCTGGAAGTAAGGATACATAAATAATACTAAAGAGTATAATAATAATAATAATATAATAATAATAAAGAGTGAAGTTAGAATACATGTGTCTTATAACTACTAGAGCAACTGCTAAAAAGTAACCAGTTAGCTTTTTACTATTATTATTATTATTATTATTAATATTAAACAGGATTTATTTAGCGCCAACATATTACGCAGCACTGTACAATAAATGGGGGCTTTACCCAAAATACTAACATTTGCATTCAAAGGTTTTCTACTTTAGACTTTTTTTATTTGCAAGGCAAAAGTTCTGCATGACACATCTATTCAGGCTACTACTCGGTGTAACCTAATGCCCCGCTACTGTTTATATTTTTCCTGAATGTTGGTGGGCAAGCATGCAAAGTAGGGACTTTTATGACTTCATTCCGGAGTCTTTAGTAAATACCTTGCTCATCATGTTATCCATACCACTGCAGCAGTACACACAGTTTGTTAGTCAGATTTGAAGGTCTAATCAAGTATAATCAATTTGTTTAATGTATAAACTGTTAATTTATTTGTTTAGGTTTATGTGCTGTAGATGTAGCCTTTGTTTTAGAAAACAAATATTTAATATAATACAAAATATTTATTTTGGTATGAGATGGAAGCTATGAGTTAAGTAAAGCACTACTTGCTTTAAGACATATTTGTCTAATTGGAACTTTGAACTTAACTTAGCAGAAGCTCCTCTAGTCACATTAAAATATGTTAATATAATAATATATATTAAATGTATATCAAATCTTTTCAAATCGATAATGCATTAGTCATTAATTAGTTCATAGTGATGTTCTGCAGCCTAGTGCATTTTTGTGCTTATAAATTAAAGTGAAGAAAACACACACCATTTAGGCATATAAGGCTTTATTTTTTAGTTGTCTAACGCAACTTTACTTAGATAATTGAAATATAAATTATTGCAAAGGATAATTTTTGCATTGAAATTCATTAAACATTCTGCAAGTCAATCAATCATAATGTATAACACATGCACCAAAAAGATACACCTGCAGAAAATGTTTCTTTAATGTCACATTCACTGCTTTATAAACATACCCCCTTAAAATGCACAAAGACTTATAAAAGCCAAATCACATATGAAAATGCATGCACATGCATGTGAACACAGCGTGAATGGGAGGCCTAGATTATTCTCTTGAGATACAGATTATGTTTCCATGGTTACTGCCAAAATACCATTATTTATTACAAAGAGATGTTCACACAAGTGCCTGCCAACCACCAAGGATATACAGTAACGGCTGCTGGATGGCTTCTCCGTAGCATCTCAATTAATATAATTACGTCTTCCATAACTAGCAGAATTCCAGCAGCCCCATGCCAAGGACATGCATGTTTTAGGGGAACTTACCACAAATGCTGAAACATTCCTTCAAAAAGAGAGAGCGAAGCATCCAAGCAGGGCTGTTTCAGTTTGCACTACTAGTCAGGGCTGCTGCGTAATCAATGCTTGTTATAGAAAAGCACATAGCACAGTTTGAATTGGAAGTGTCCCTGTGTTGATTGCTGATACAGTGAGAAATACCACCGAAGAGTTGGCAGGTGGAAATTCACTTGAACTCAGGGAATCCCTGGCATGAAATGCAGCAGTTCTGCTTGGTCAAGGAGGAGAAGATACTTTGCTTAAAACTACTTTTATGTGATGTCAGGATTTGGAATTAAAAAATTACAAATTCTAGTCAGGGATAAAATCATTAAGTGGTTTATATCTGCTACACATGTAAGCCTTTCCAATAAACCTATAAGGAAAGCATTGCAATCTATGGCAACCAGTTAGAATCCAACCCAAAAAAGTAAGACCACTACGTACTGGCTTTCTTTTTCTACGTGATGCTTTCTTTTCAAACTAGGCTAAAATAATTGCCCCCCCCCCCCCCCTCATTAAATGCCATGTTTACCTACCTATAGCTCTGGTTTCAATTCTTCTTTTATTTTCAAGGAACAGATCCTTTGTCTGTTCATTTCACTGCCTGTGTGGAGAAGACACTTCTTATTGGCTCATCATTGTCACAGTCCTCACAGGATCCATTAGAGCAGTGTTTTTCAACCGCTGTTCCGCGGCACACTAGTGTGCCTTGAGAGATCTTCGGGTGTACCGTGGGAAATTATAATATTTCATGTAAGAAATACCATTCAGCCTACAAAATCCTCATGGATCTTCACCTTTGGCAAATGGGTCCAAACTGTGTCAAATCTGAAACTTGGCAGGTCAGTTTGCTCATCTCTAGTTTCTTCTAGCAGTGATCAGCATCTACTCAGTGGCCCTGATTCATCAATGAAATTCGCGCTCGCTGGAAGCGCGAACGTACGCGCGACCAGCGAGTGCGGTCCGGAGTCGAGTGCGCTCGTACACTCGCCTCCTCACTTCCAGCCGGATTCCTGCCTTAATAATAATGAGCAATAGGGGTCGCGAATCTGCCAATTAAGGCGATTAGATTTCAGCTGCGCGATTAAGGAGGATCTGTTAAGCGAATATAAAAAATGTTTGAAACACACAATCAAATTGTCTGGATGTTCTGTAAGTTACAGGTCTACAATTTAAAAAAAAAATTTCATGAAAACCTGTAACGCTTTTGGTACAGAAATCTAGACATCAGTGTAACGCCCAGGTGGTTCATGCCATTTTGTGTTGTTATGGACATTTTTGTGATTTTTAACTAAGTTAGCTTTGTCTTTTGATATGTGCATTGACTGGTCCGTCCAGGTTGCCTATAGGCCACTTTTCAGGTGTAACAGGAAATGGGGGCTGAATACTCAGAAAGGAGACCTGGAGAGGTATAAAGCATTTTTATATGCTTAAGATAGGATAGTAGTTTAGGATTGTTTGCTTAGGTATGTCTGTATTGTTCTTGCTTTCTTATTTAGCCAAGTAAAACATATTTATACTGTATAGGACAAATGCGATATATATATATATATATATATATATATATATATATATATAGATTACCCATGAACTTTGTTTTTCAAACACTGGTCCAAATAAGTCTTTAGAGGTGATTTAATAAACAAATAGAGCATTTAATAAAGAAATAGAGTTCTAAAAAGAGTTTTTTTTCACTTAACCTAATGAATTATATAATGCGTTCACTTTAATCATACAATCAAGTAAAAAGACCTTTTTTTTATTACCCTTGCACATTGCTTTTGAAAGTGATCACAGTTCTCCTAATTACTTATTTATCTATCAGTGTATGTGAACATACACTTTGCAAAATGTGCTTTCACTTAGTTAAGTAAATCATTTCAGCTCCTGCAGTAAACTTACTCCACCATATTTCATATGTGTTTCCCCTTCTTGGCTATAGCTTCCCTTTTCATTCTCATCTAGTCTTAGCACAAGTTTAAAAAGTCTTACTATATTCTGTGCTACCTTTCCGAAGGCATTGCGTAAATCCTGTTTTTATGTCTTTGCCGTCCTAAATAACTATCATTGCATTCTAAAGTAAACCATTTCCTTTCCAAATGCTTGCAGAAACTGCTCCAGTCTGTCCTCTGAGCCCCACTTATTTGAAACAGAACAGAGAGTGTTGAAGCCAGTACCATGAATAAGTTTATTTTAGTTACCCAATAAAAGGTATCACTTTGACAACACTTTTTTTTATTTTTCTATCTCAGCCAATACATAATATGTTTCTGATCTTCCTCTGACATTCATGCATCATTCTGTTCTTCATATCAGATGTGGGAGCCGTTAGAGATTAGGCCTGGGCGGCTGACTTTTTGAAAAAATAAAATAAATAATGTTCCAATTTTTTGTGTTTTGGGGGGTCTACTGACACCAACTCAACCTAATTCTTCTAATTTTACTTTTGCCTTATTTTTACTGTTTTAGGAGATTTTAAGGGGTGGATTCACTAAAAGCTTATAGGCCAATTTATTTTCACCCAGGAAGACAAAAACCTTCTTCCGTACAGGAGAATGCTGCAGACAGTTGACCTAGCAGGTATGGGTGGATGCTTTGTAGCCCTTTAGATCTACCTACAACTGAAAGAAGAAGAAGAAAATGCTGTTTGACTTCATGTGGGTGGACTTATGATGTCTGGAATTTTTTTTTTTTTGTCGGGTAGGTTTTTAATGGTGCAGCGAGTTATCCAGTAAGGAGGAAGGGAAATCTAAGCCTAGTGTTGGGCTTTACCTTGAAGGTATAGTTAAAAAAAAATTCCTGTAGGAAAGAGTAGGGCGAGGTTGAAAACTGCTTCACCCTCTATGTTTGTCCTAATAACTATTGTCTCCATGACATCAAGTATGCAAAATTTGAGTGACGGAGTGACAGAGGATATTTTAATGTGACCACTGAAACATAAAACATATTACAATCATATTGTAATGGTGCTGTGGCTAGAATTTACAAGCTTGATCTTATACAATATCTAGCCAGTTGTTCCATATAAGCTCCCATGTGAGACAAACTAGCATAATAGATAGAAATCTGTGTTGTGCTAGAAAATATTACTTGTACTCCTACTTGTCCTCAAAAAACCTTTAAATCTTTAGCCATCATTGTAATGAAAACGTAGCCAGATGATTAAAATGTGTTTTTTTTAACATGACATTGTAAATCTATGCCTTTTTCAGAAAGTATGGCAGGGGTAAATATGGCACAAACAGAGTACAATTAGCAGCACTTTCCAATATATTATACTACTGTATAGTAAAACAACACTGTAACAAAAGAATATAGCAACAATCCAACTAAGAAGGAAATCCGTATGATAAGCAAAGAACCCAAGGTGCGAAATCAGAACCATTGCATGGAGCAATAGTAGACTTATCCTTCAATCATTTGCACTCATCACAAATTTCAAAGGATAAAAGCTGATAAACCCGTGCAAACCGATGCTGAAGGAAACAGATAAGACTCTAGCATAATGTTGGATGGAATGAGTCATATCAGCATCTTTACTAAGCTGGCCAAAATATTCCCAAAATAAATCCTGAACATAAGTTCTAAGTCCAACAAAAATAAATGGTGTGAAAAGTCCTGTCCTTAACATTTACAGGGAGTGATTGCTGTCAGAACATTGTGAAGACCATCCTCCAAGATGAGTACAATTGGGCATAGAACATCTCAGATCCAAAACTGGCACAGTTATCCTTTGATGATGGAAATCATATTTAACTGCATGTGCTTTGTTGGTGGGACAAGAATTTTTTTAAAAAAATCTGTAGATGCTTACCTAATTTATGTCAATGTAAGATAAATTGTAACATTAGACATTGTTCCAGAAGCAGTAAGAACACTGGACAACAGCCAATGTGTCACAGGACACGACCACGCTTAATCAAATCCCCCATCCAGCTCTCTCATATTGCATTCTGCCAAGATTACTTTTTTTTTTCACCTGGGTTCTAGAAAAATGATCCTACTGCTCCACCCACGCAGTCAACAACAGCTGTTTTTTTCCACACACTCTATTCTCTCTTCATCTACTTCTAAAAATAATATTATCCTAGGCTCTTTCAAAGAAGGTCAGCTGTCTTGTGAACAGAACAGGATAAATATTTCTTCATTGCTAATTAGCACTGAATCTTTTTTACATGCCAATACATTTACATCTGCTGCAAGTGATTAAAAGTGTTTATGTGCAATGTGCATTTTTAGTTTAATGTTTGTGCCAATGTTTGTACTTTGTTCCTGTGGAAAACGTCACCAGCTTGAAGCACGTACCATGCAAATTTCATATCTGAAGTTATTATTGTAAACAATTTGATGTTCTTCAAGAAAAGATTTCCAACTTTATTTTTATCTTTGTAGATGGCCAATTATTTCCATAGATTTATTATTTGAGCTCTAAAGAACCTTAACTTTCAGAGTTTAAAAGACCAATAAGTTATTTCTTCAGATACTACTTGTTCAACATTTAAAAATCCAAGCAACTTAAAATGAATAAAATAATCAAATTTTTGTTTAATGTTCTAAACATATTTGAATATACAATGAGTGAAGTTGCTAGGGTGTCATTTTAGAACCAAATTACATTTTGTTTTCAAGTTTTATAATGATTTATTACATCATCAGATTAACAGACAATATACATACAAATGTGTAATTATTTTTTCTAATATTACTTTTTACACGATTAAAGCAACCCTAAAAAAAACTCACAAAGTCTTGCACAAAAGTACAAAGTACAAAAATCAAAACTCACTCTGTAATTAGAGTTTTTTTCCTATTTGACATTACTTTGGGATTCATTTAAAGACATCCTTAGGGATCTATTTATAAAGCAGAGTATCTGGCATTCACTGAAACATTCCCAGGTAAAGAATCTTCTAGGTTCTTGTGTTTCAATAATTGATTGGTAATTGATTCTCCATCAGGAAATGTTTTGATGAATGTCATATTTGCTGATTTATAAATGGACCCCTTAAGCTACGTACACACGGCAGATTTTTATCGCCCGATAATCGGCATCGGCCAAATATCGGGCGAAAATCTGCCGTGTGTACAGTCGGTGTCGTCCATCGTCCGAACGACCGACCTGCCGGATCCACGGACGATGGACGACGACCGATCCTAATGAAAGGGAAGGGGGAGAGCGCGCAGCAGGGTGCCGCTCCGTCGCTCTCCCCCTCCCCTCTCCATAGAGCATGAACGGTGCTGTATGTACAGCACCGTTCATGCATCGTGCAGTCCCTTGTCGTTGGAAAGGATCATGAAAGATCCTTTCCAACAACAAAAATTGCAAGTGTGTACGCAGCTTTAGTGTAGCACTAAGAAGTGTAAAATTGAGACCGTGGTGCAGTTTGTAGAGTTTTACAACCACAACATTGCATGACATTTCAACTAATGCAATAAGAGCAAATGGCATTCATTTTATCTTACTAAAGGTACAGGGACCTGGCGGTTAATCATTTTTTTAATTTATTTTTTCCTTTTGCATGCATTACAGATAGTTCTGTTGCAAGCTTGGGATCCTAAAAGCTGATTGATTCAGCTCCTGATCTTAGAGCTGGATCTCGGCTGCCACCAACAGCTAACAGCTTAAGTACAAGTGCCATGATCTGTCACAGCTATGTAAATCTAGCACCATTAATAGGGTTTTAATAAAAATTCTTGTTGAGTTATCTCATTTATACAATAATTCCTGATCCTGAAGCAAAAAACATTGCAAACCTTTATAGTCCCTTTGTAAATGTAGAAAGATTGTTATTAACAAAAATGTATGCAAACCTTTGGGTCCTATTCACTAATGTATTGCAGTAAAGCATAGCAAACATATGTTGGTGTGAGCCATTTATTTTGAATAGCACCCCAATGCACTTTGCCGACAGATGTATGTTTTAGTGCAGTAAACTAATAATCTACCACTATAACTGACATGACTCAAGACTTAAATGTTATAATTGCGTTTGATGTTGTTATATTGGTAAATTAAAGCAGCCCATGTAAATAGTGTAAATTGGCTTTCAATCTATCTTTTAGTATTTTTTGCGTTTTAATATGTTTTAACATGTTTTAATATGTTTTTTTTCTAAAGCAAACTGTTGTTGTGAAATTGTTGCTTAGTTTCTTACCAGTAACAGCGCTTCGTGTTGTTGGACTGACAGTGCTAAAGAACCACAAAACAATTTGCATGGCAGCAGCTGAGCATTATCAGCCTGTTTCAGGTGAAATTATGTTTTATTCAATAACTGAATCATTTTAACAATTATTTATTAACAAAAAACACACACATACAGTAAATTAGAACACTACAAATATTGAAAATGTAGATTTTGGGTTTAGAAATTAGATTTTTTATACACTTTAAAAACTTTGGAAGGAAAATTCTAATACTTTTTTCTCAGCACTGATATCCTGTCACTATAATTGATGAGATTTAACATGACAGCTGTGTGCCACAGTCGGCTCCAGAAGCTCAGACAGCGGCAACGGTGTAACTAATGTTTGCAAAAGTGTTTGCCGGCATTGTTAATTAACATGTTGCAACAATATTTTTTTGTAGTTACTCTAGTTTTTTATATGCATATCAAATTACTTTATTATCAGTTATGGTCACTTTATTTTAAACAGATAGTAAAAAATGTTTATAATATTTAATTCTCTACTATCTCCTAATTATTACTAAATAGACTGAGGTAATATTTTCTTTCATTGAGTATTGTTTTTTAGCCGATTTATATTTAGGTTTCTATTTTCTTTTTACTATTCCTATATTTATTCATTTGTTTGTTTGTTTCTGTAGTGTGTCAGCAAAAAGAAACAAATACAAAACATTTTATTACAAAGTCTTTATTTCATTTGAATACATTTAACATGCTTTTTACTATACATTTTACCATTCAAAGATTTGTCATTATAGACTGGATAATTTATAGAATAAATGTAGCAATTTTTTATTTACAGTTAATTGTAAATTTGTCATTGGTTGTTTTGTCTTTTGTCTTGTTTGTGGCAAAAAATAATTTAGGCTCATTTTATACTTTTCAACTGCAGCATTGTACTTTCTCAACCACACTCCCAACCACTCCCGTTTACATGTATGGGAGCCACTTTTTGAAAGCAGTTACCTGACAGATTACATGACAGTTTCTGGAGGCAACAAATCCCTTCTGGCCATTTGGTTCCATTTCTGGAGGAAGAACCATGCTACAAACGCAAGGGCAAGTGTGCAAATGTGTTGATCTGTGGTGGGGTTTGCCACTTTTGGGTGCATAGCAGCAGATTGCTTTGCCCCTGAAAGCGGCTTGTAACCACAATTGTGAAAGTGGCTTTAGACATCAAAAGCAAACACAAACCCAATTAGGCCTATTGTTTTACATTATTTTTCACAATACATTAATTAGATATGTGGCACAACTACCTTTTTTTCTAGTTGCCTCCATATTCGTTTTCATATTACTTGCTTACTTAGATCACTGTATTTGTAAGCAAATCTGCTTTTTCACTACCAATAAATATGTTGGTCATAGATTGAGCTATTTCCATTGCACAGAAAAGAGGCAGGGTCTATGCCAGAGGGTGGTGCGCTTAATGGGGTTGGTGCACTTACATGAATAAAGGCTCTTTTACAACAATTAGTGGATGTTTCAATGGCTCAGTTTTAGGTATTACTGCAGGGTAGTTGATGTAGGGTTCATGCACACATCAGGGGCATATTTTTAGTAGCCAGATTTGATAGGTGGGCTTGCAGGAACCCTTCCTTTAACAACCCAGTAGGTATGTCATAGCATTGACAGAATGAAGAGGAGATAAGCGTCAGCATAGGCTAACACATTTAACAACTCATTACACTCTGGGGGCACTCTGCGTCTGGAGGAAAAGAAGTTTAGGCTCCGAAAAAGGAAGGGATTCTTCACTGTAATGTCTGTGAAAATGTGGAATCGTCTCCCTCAGGAAGTAGTTTCAGCAACTTCTATAGATTGCTTTAAGAAAAAGCTGGATGCTTTTCTAGAAGCACAGAATATAACTGGGTATTAAGGATTTAAAGTAAAAATAACAGTGACTGTTGATCCAGGGAACATCAGATTGCCTCATGGAATCAGGGAGGAATTCTTTTCCCCTGTTGAAGCAAATTGTACCAGGGTTTTTTTTTTTTTTGCCTTCCTCAGGACCAATGATGTCTTATAGGGTTTTATATCTGGGATATGTTTATTTCCCTAGTGGATGAACTTGATGAACTTGATGAACTTGATGGACTTATGTCTTTTTTCAGCCTGACCTACTGTGTAACTTTGTAACATTGTAAGCAAAAAATCCAGAACAATGGTTTAGTTTATTTTGCTAATTAGATGCAATTCTGGAGGTCATCCCTCTCTGAGCTTGGATCACAAGTATATTGCTTTATGAATGAGGGTTATGTCAGTTTCTAGAGCAGTACAGGTGTTGGGAGCCAGCAGTGGTTCATTACTGGCCTTAGAAACTTCAGGGCAAGCCTTTTCCAGAGCCCCTGGCAGCTACTTGTCTGTGCTTGTCTGTGGCTAATGGAAACGGCATATGCTGGTCCTTTAATGAAAGCACATGTGGGAGAAGAGCAGATTGTAAATGTACGCATGAATTTTAAAGGTTATACACATGGGATTGTTGTTGATTTATTGTCTGTAAAAAATAGATGTATAGCTTTATCTAACTGTTGCCCCTAGCTGACTGTCTTTTCTGGACTAATTTCTATTATTTTCAAATATCAGGTTGTCTGATTTGCAAGGCAAAAGAATCTGTGCCGTCAAACTTGTGGCTGATTGGCAGCCCAACTTTTGTAGGGAAAACAACTGTCCAGTGATATTTCTCTCCACTCTTTATATGCGTCGGGACCTGTCAGCTACATCACCTGTTCAAGCGTTTCTGACCACCCACCCCCCCCCCTACCCTTGTCACGGTCATCCTTCATGGGGTAAGGTTGTCCAATTCTGGGCAGACAGTATTTTGGTATTCTTTAAAAAAAATAGTATTATTTAAACGAACTGTTGTTTGGTTATGGTTTATACTTGAGTCTTAATGACTAAGTGTATTTGGTTTCTTAAAGGTTAATAGAATGTTTTAAGATAGAATATATGTTGATTTAAAATTAGTTTATTTTTTTAAACTCAATAAAGGCCTAACCATTTACCACAATCAGCTTGGTGTTTTTATTTAAAAGGCTGCAATTTTGTTTAGTTAGTTATATAGTAAAGGGAGGTAAATGACGATGGGGCGTACAGTCCCATGCTCGGGTTTATGTGGCACCAACCATCCCATCACAAAATGTTTTAAAAGGCAGAAGTTGCAGGTATCCAAAGAGCAATTAGTAAAGGGAAAGACACTGGTGAACATAAGCGTGATCCAGTCATGGCTTAGTAAAAATCATGTGTAAAGGTTAACAGAAGGATTGTAATCCTGGTTACAATGTCATAATGATCCATTTAGGTAACATACGCTGTTCTGTTCCAATTTACCATCTGCTAATGAACATCCTGGAATAGTGTTGGATAAATTGTTTAAAGAAAAGGCATTAGGGCACATGGAAGGACCCTTTTATCCACCTCCCCGTCTCAATCAATTTGTCTCCCTTTGGGTTGGGTCTCTAACAAAGAAGATGGACAGGTCAGATTGATCTATCATTAATCCTTTACCTGAGGATGGTCAGTAAATGACAGTATAGATCCAGATATAACCACAGCATCATATACTTCAAGTGTTACAGAATGGGAGATGTAATAGGTGGCATTTTATTTTGTTGTTTTTTTGTTATAATTTATATATTTGATTCCATCATTGGGGGTAAAAATAATAATATAATAAACCTGCTACCAAAATTCTTTTATTGTATTGTACAATGTTTCATTTGTATGTATTTATAAGTTGTATTTATTGCTGTTTTTTCATTTTTGGGCATAGCCAGCCCAAATCATGGATGTCCTGATTCAACATCGGGGAGGGGGGGGGTGAGAAGGGGTGGATGATGTAAGGAATGGGGATGGTATTAAGAAATATCAAGGCTCTCGGCATAAGGAATAACGCAAATATTAATAAGAAGCTGTAAAAACAGAATGTCCATCCCCAGTCTAAATTTTGTGTTTCTATTGTTTGGATGTTATATTGGAAAAGATTATAGTTTCATTGTTGTAATAGTTGGTAATTTCCCTTTGTATATGAGATTTCATCACAGTGATTGTGGGGGCCTTTTACAATGCCAAATATAACTAAGATGGGGATTATCTGTTTTTTTGTGAAACTGGTGTTGTAGATAGAACATAGAATAGAGTTAATAGAACATCAAGCACTGTGGTTGGGGTTCAGTGGCAGCTATATAATTACAGGTAGTCCCCGAGTTAAGGATATCCAACATACAGACGACTACTAGATACAAACGGGGTTTCCCTGCTGCTTGTGTGCAGGATGGAGGCTTGATGGGGGAGGGGGGGCGGTTCGCATGACTTGCAGAAAAATTGATTTTAAGGACTGAATTCTTCTGCAACATCTTCTAACTTTTTAATGACCAAGACAAACTCTGCAGTTGTTTCTTTTTGCATATCAAAGTACAGCTTGCTCCAGACGTTAATGAATGTCTATGCTCCATAAAGTTTTTTCTTTTTGCTCTGTTTGTGGTTAGCTCACAGTGAGGATTTTATACTGTAACTGACACCATGCTGCCTAATAATATGTAGAGACAAACATCTGTCCTAATTACATTTATTAAAATAATGTGCCTGTTCCGACTTACTTACAAATTCAACTTAAGAACCTACATTTCCTATCTCGTATGTAACCTAGGGACTACCTGTATATGGATTATAGGAGTACTCACCAAACCCATGTGGTTTGAGGCTGGTGGTTGGTTATGGTACATATACTGGGAGTCATACTTTAAAGGGCCTAAGATGTTTATTTTATTTAAAATATCAGTTTACTTTTATACATTACAACCCAATGTTGTTGTGTAATCAGAATAGTAATACATTAAAAATATGACCAAACGTCTTACAACAAGTAGCCTGATTTGTTAAAGCTCTCCAAGACTGGTGAAGATAGACTATTAGGGGAGAAACAGAGTGATCCAGCAAACCTAGAATGAATTGAAAACATTTGCCTACTAATAACACATAATTTTTAGGAAATCCATTCCAGGTGTGCTCAATCACCCAGGTTCTACCATGACCGTCTACCTTCTCTGATATTGGAAAGCTTTAATAAATTGGGCCCAATGTGTCAGGTGTGTTTATTATTTATAAGTTGTAGGTATTGTTGTTCAGTTCCCTTTTGAGTTCAGCCATGCCCAAGTCAGGTATCCCCTTTCATTTATCTCCTCATAGCTACATTAAAGGTTATATGGGAAGGTATTGGAGAACTTGGCTGGCACAGAGAATAAGCATTTAAAATACTTGTGTGCTTTTACCTGCAATTTTAGGTTGGTGTCAAAGTCTCCTTAATAAGAATGAAGCAGGAGTTCTGCTTCCCCTGGAAACCTATTTTTTCTAAGCAGGGCTTTAACCTCCCTGGCGGTCTAAATATGACAGTATTTTTATGCCAAAAGCGGTACATTGTTTTGCAAGGAAATTTGTTGTTTAATATTGTAGACCTATAATTCTTAGGAATAACTCCCGGGTATGATAAATTTTGAAACACAAATCATAAATTATAATATAATAGATATTTATAAATAACAAGTATAAAAAATAATAAAATAATATAATAACAATCAATATAATTTAAAAATCAAATCAAATTTAATCAAATCAAAAACAATGAAATCTGTCTAAACAAGGGTGCAATATTATTGATAAATTTAAATTAAACATCTAGTAGACATCCCGGGTATTGAAAATTTAAAAACATGGGACTGCACAAAGTCCAATGTCACAATCAGGACAGTAGAACTTGGTTTCCTTTCAAATCTTCCACTGTCATCTCGCACATCCTTGTAGGTGCTGCCGTTTTCTCGGTTAGTGAGATATACTCCATGAAGTGTCAACCAGTCAGGCGCGCCGGGTTGACAACGGCAACAGCATGACGTCCAGGTGTATTCACAGCCATTGATGGTGTTTGGTGGTTCATGACAATAGATTCGGAAACTTTCCAAATGAAGTCAGAATGACTCACAGGCCTGTCACTCTTTTGCTTGTAGAGAATGTAGGCATTCCACAAGCATTGCTCAACAAGATGCCTGAGAATCTTTTTGTAGTACTTCTTTTGCTGTTTCCATTCCATAGTGGCTGTATTTTGGGTTGAATTTTGTCCCTTTTCCAGTGTAAAGGACTGAATTCAATATTTAGCCAGTTGAGGATTCGCACAACATGTAGGATTTCACGCCAAATCGTGCCCTCTTTGTCGCAATGTATTGCATCCAGCTGAGCCTCCATTTGTAGGCCATTAGACCTTTGTCTATGCTAATGTCTCTTTCTGGCACATAGGTCTGTTGGAAATTTTTAAAAATCATTTGAGATACTTCCCAATTTTTTTTGAGTTTTGGTGCAGGATGAGTAGTTTCATCAAACTCTTCATTGTTGGCAAAGTGTAGATATTCATGATCAGAGTAAATCTGTAATCTGGCATGACTGTGGCAAAGAATGGAGTGGCAAGTATTTTACTAGTAGACCAATACCACTTCTGCAGGGGTTTGCCCACCACTCCCTGAAGTATCACTAAGCTCAGAAATAGCCAAATGTCATCTTTGGTCACCGGTTGCCACTTTCTGCCTCTTGCAAACCTCAGGTGTGGAGCAGCTGTTTGTTGTTCCGCATACCTGTTTGTCTCCGCAACTATTTTGTCAATGACCTCATCGGTCAGAAACAATTGCAGGTATGCCAAGGGGTCGTTGCGTTTAGCATCAATTTTCACACCAGGTCCTCCAGTAAATGGGAGACTTGGGGGCGATGCCTGAGCCGCATCAAGGTCAATAGAGCAACAAGTGGGCACATTACTGACCTCAAACTCAGATTGGTCACTGAGTTCACTTTCACTGTCTGATGACAAGTTTCCAGGTGAATCACTATTGCTTGATTTCACAAGTGACTCCAAATCACTATCACTGCTTTCTATCTGTTCAAAAAAAACCTTTTGGATGCCATGGATGTGGTCAAATTTCCAGTAAAAAGTCAGGAACACTCAAGGTCAGAGACAAGGGTTGAAATGAGAAAAAGGTCAGGAAAAGTTCAAGCAAAGGTCAGACCAAGGTCGGGGCTAATAGTGGACAACTTGTAAATTAGGGCACTGGACAAAGTTGTTGGATGCCCTAATAGATGTACTTTTGTATTTATTATTTATTATCTTTTACTGTGATCAATGATTCAATGAAAAAATGTTTTTTAAGTGTGTCAGAAGTAGGAGCAAGCTGAAAAGGACGAGGAAGACCATTCCAGAGAATTGGGGCAGTCCTAGAAAAGTCTTGGAGCTGTGCATGGTTATATTACTATGTTACCAAGGGGACACAGAAAAATAAAAACTGCTATAGTAATCTGTAAATGAACTACATCATATAATTTTTTATTTAATTCCTTGACTTTAAGTATGCTTTAAATATACAGACAACTGCTAACTTACAGTATGTGTTTTTCACCCAAACAGATTCTGGGAGAATCTCCCTCTGGTGGCAGCTGGTGGTGTTTCAGGTTGTGAAAAAATAGTTCACAGTAAATTTCCCGCGGGTGGAGACCAGCAGTATCATAGGTTGTGATAAACTATTCCACAGATAGAATCTAATTCCCAATTTGCACTCAGCACATGGTGAGGGCTTAAAAATATTTTTACTAGTACTCATTAGATGTATAAAGCTGCTGAAAGATTACTTCTCTTTAGTCGTGTACATCCTTCTGCTGTGAGTGATACAAGCAAAAATTATTTTTGCAGGGGCAAGGTAGAAATGGCCTTCTGGATTAAATATTGGTGGCTATATACCTGCCACTGTGGTACAATATATACTGTGTGGTATTTGCTATGTATATGGAAGCTCTCACAAAGTCAGAAGATCTTTTACAGATGGCATTAAATCCAAACTAAACCTTTAAAATCAAAAACTACCAACAGGCAGATCCTTTTTTTGAAAACAGGACAGCCGATGTCTCTTTTGTAATAAAATAAACACACCCACCTAATTGTAATTTTTAAATTACGCCTACCTTTTTCTGTTCCTATGCAGACATCACCATTTTCACTTGGTGGGTCCGCCATCTTGATTGGCCAGAATGAGGTAACTCCTGCTAATATTCATGTTCATTTAGTCCCAGCAACAAGTGTGTATGTGTAGCTTCAAAAAGAAGATTACGAAAAGACAGGTAAGTATGTTTTAAAGCCTAAGGGGACATCACTTGTCTCTACTGCAATAAAAATACTATCTGCTTACAATTTTTGAATATAGAACTATAGTTCTGCTTTAACACATTGGCATGGGAGTAATTTGGGGACATTTTTTTCTTTGGCTCCAGCAGCTGCAGACTTGGAAAGTGCTTTTGCTTGACCATCCACATCATCCTCTTTGCTGCTTGACCTGGTGTATTCTAAGCCTTTGAAACCCCTTTTGAGACATCAATTTCTGTCATTAGAGACCAGAAAACGAATATGGTGTGTGTGTGTGTGTGTGTGTGTGTAGGGGGGGCGGGTGATTCACAAATTGAGGAACTAGCACCCAAGCCCTTGTAGAGTCCTGTATTTCCTTCTGCATGTGGTGCCCAAATGGCTGCAAAACACAATAGTGCTGTTAGCAGCAAATATATTTTTTATTTTATTAAATATTTTAATTTTATTTTAAATTTATTTTATTATATATTTATATTTTATTAAAAAAAAGACCCATACCTCTATGTGAAGCTATGTGGACCGATATTGTGCATACCTAAGGATTAGTGCCGCCAGCTGGATTTGGATACCTGATCCCCCAATTTTCTGCAGGTTGCTTCTAAACAGAAACTTCCCTCGTTGCTGTTCTGGCTGTAGGATTCACCGCCACAGTAGTGTCTGAAGTTTTGCAGGGTCTACCCTGAGTAGCAGAACTAAACATACAATGCCAAATTTAGAGAACATTTGGCATCATCTTCCTAAATTTCTCTTTGGAAATGGAATCAAAGGGCTGTCAGTAATTGTGTTGCTGCAGAATTGCAGCTCTTCTTTTGTGATCCAGGTCCAGAGTGTTGGAGTGTGAAAGGAATGGATGGGCCAGGCACTCCCTCCCATCTCCATCCAGGCCAGAAATTGAGGATGGCTCTGGAGCACCTGGCCATTGATAATAAAAGGGAGCAGGTCTTTGAGGCTGGGAGAATTGCAGCCTGAGGTCAGGTGTGGCTCAGGTGCACAGGCTGTATGCTGGGAGAGCCCAGGAGGTCTCCCAAAATTTAGGTCCTTGGGACCAATAGAGAGAGACAGGAGGCTAAGTTTGTGTTTTTCTGTCATGCTGTAATCACACTGATCCCATGCAGGGTAAACTTCTAAAATTTACTTTATGTTGGAGTTTTTTTCTGTGACTCAAAGTAGGCAGAGCACCCCGAATTTGAACTGGAGCCTGAAATACCTCTTTGCAGCTAGCGGGTTTTATGCTAATTCCCTACACTTGGGGTATAAAACGAAACTCCAGCTCCCATATATTTGGATGGGGGTAGATAATTGTACACTCTGTGGTAGAAGTGAGGGCTAGGACAGCAGGGTGTCTGGTAATTGCAGTCCAAATCTATTATGACAGACAGGTAGTCCAAATCACAAAGCAGATTTAACTTCTAATGATCGAAACTGAACTTTTTTCCTCTTCAGAGGATAGGAGAAATACCTTTTCCACATAGTGGGCATGCCTTACCTAATGACAGGCCTGTGCTATAGTACTTGTGGACCTCTGTCATGAAGCTTGTTCCTGAGAGGCCCATTTTTGCAGTAAATCTGTTCTCTCAATGCAGGTAATCAGGCTCACTCAGCTTTAGGCTTCGGCCCAGTCAGCTCCCAGAACATCTGGGCTATCTTGCCCTGTACCCTTGGCTTTTAGTGTTCAAAGAAAGAGTCCCCCACTACTTTCATTCTCTAGACTTGTTCAAAATGTCTGCCTAAATAGGCACCAGTCATATGTACAGGTCAACGGACAAATGCACCAAGGTGGTGCATGGCTCTCATTTCACTTTGTAAGGATTCCTCCCCAATGTCTTGAAAAGTGACCAACCATCACTTCTAGATGATAAATATACTTTGTAGAGTGCTTTGTTGTGCAATGGCTTAGACAAAATAGAGCCTGGGGTACACTGAAATGGTTATGGGAGTAAATTAGGCACACTTATTGGTGTCACTTGCAGCAATAATAGTCCTCACCATTGGTATCAGTGTCAGCAATATTTACCCCTACCAAATGTCAGGGCCAGAAATGACAACCTGAGCTTCCTAAGTCAGTACAAAAAACCCATACCAGCTAGAACAAAAACACTCACCTGTTTTCCAGTCATCCAGACTGCAGACCACTCCCATTGTAGTTCCAAATGCTGCAACAACATACACATCATGAACATCAAGAACGATACAATAAGGAAAAGGAAATTACAAGGAAAGTAATTCTCAACCATTAGATGATATATATCACCATAATGTTACGCTTAGATTACACAGCAGACCAGCCTCTGCTAACAAGGAGGAGAGAACCTTGATAGATATTAGTCATGGCAGCGCAGAAAACCTAATTTGTCATTTCAATAGGGCATACCAGATGATTATCCAGTCCTCCTCCCCTATCGGCCTCAACCAACTTTAACATTCATCTGTTGATTCAGGCATTACCTTTTGTCACTATTTATAATACTAAAATAAACACATAATAATGTTTTGAAGTAGCCAACAAAGCCTTGCTTTAGTGGCATTGTCTTCCAAAAGTATTTCAATTACAGGTAGTCCCCGGGGTACATGTGAGATAGGGACTGGTTTGTTCTTAAGTTGAATTAGTATGTAAGTCGGAAGAGGTACATTATTTAAATAAATGCAATTAGCACAGATGTTGGTCTCAACATATTATTAGGCAGTGTGGTGTCAGTTACTGTATAAAATCTTCACTGTGAGTTAATCACAAACAAAGCAAAAAAAAAAAAAACTTTATAGAGCCTAGACATTCATTAACTTCTGGAGCAAGCTGTGCTTTGATATGCAAAAAGAAATAACTGCAGAGTTTTTCTTGGTCATTAAAGAGTTACAAGATGTTTCAGAAAAGCTCTTTGCTTAACATCCTGGGCGGTTACCCCGAGCCTAGTTTGGGGTAAAAAAAAACTTGCTGAAAGCGTTTACCCCGATCTAGGCTCAGGGTAGCTAAAAATAGAATCAAGCATTGCTTATTCCGGTGTGCTGTCATCAGATTCCGTCCTCCGGCAGGATTCTCCAACGTCGATGCCCGTCTCCAGCGCCAGTGCCCATCTTCTCCTTCCCCCAGTGCTTGCATATGCGTCCCTCTGTGATTTCTGCTGACGTTGGTGCGTGCATGCGTGCGCCCGTCGATGTAGCCGGAAATTCAAATTTATATTTTGTATTGGATTCAATACAAACTCCTGTATCCAACCCAATACAAAGTATTGTATATAGTGTACAGAATTATTGCATTTTCAGTATTTTCAGTATTTTTTTATTTATTTATGCATTCTTGTTTAAGCTGAGTTTTGTGTTTTTTATTTAATTTTAATATTAAACTTAAATATTTTGTTTTACATAATTGTGTGTTTCAAACTTTATTATATTCAGCATATCTACTATACCCTTGTTTGGACATATTTCAGTAAGTTACAGGTCCACAATATAAAAAAATAAAATTTCATGAAAAACAGTGTACCGCTTTTGGTACAGAAACCAAGACGTCAGTGAAGCCCCCAGGAGGTTAAGATCACCCACAACCTCAGTTGTGTTTACCAAAAGACTTTTTCTGCTAGTCAGGCGAACCTCCCCCCTTCCCGCATCAAGCCTCCATCCTTCACATGAGGGAGCAGAGAACCCCCGTTTGTATCTAAGAGTTGTCTGTATGTTGGATGTCCTTAACTCGGGGACAACCTCTACTTTGTAATGTATAGGCAAAAAATATGCTTTTCTTTAGACTGTTTTTTTTTTTTTATGAAATATTTATTACATTTGTGTTACCTTCATTGTTTTAATGTTTATATTTGTCTTAAAAAAATATTTTTTAACCACCTAGCCGTTAAGCCCGACCTTCGTACGCGCAAAAAAAAACGGCTAGGATGGTTAACCCCGAGATTTTTCCCATCCATACTTACCTGGTCCCCCTGTGCTCATCCAGCGTCGTTTTCGTATTCCAGCGTCGTCCTCCGTCCAGCGTCGTCCGGTCTACAATTTAAAAAAAAAATTTCATGAAAAACAGTGGATCACTTTTGGTACAGAAATCTAGACCTCAGTGTAACGCTCAGGAGGTTAAGTAAAGTTCAGCTACCCTCTCCAATGCTATATGCTAGTAATATGTAAGTTAAGTAATAGCCACACTGCCCATCAAAAGTGTACTCATAAAGACTCACAGAAATAAAGAGTGATTGTGCTACAGAGCCATGATTACAACATATGAGTGTTGAATTTTTTTCTATGAAATAACTTTTCACCTCACATATGATGTGAAAAAATTGCAGTACAGGTAATCCCCAGGTTACATACGAGATAAAGACTGTTTGTTTATTCTTAAGTTGAATTTGTATGTAAGTCAGAACAGGTACATTATTTTAATAAATACAATTAGGACAGATGTTTGTCTGAACATATTATTAGGCAGTGTGGTGTCAGTTACTGTATAAAATTCTCACTGTTAGTTAGTCACAAACAAAGCAAAAAAAAAAACTTTATGGAACCTAGACATTCATTACCTTCTGGAGCAAGCTGCACTTGATATGCAAAAAGAAACAGCTGCAGAGTTTGTCTTGGTCATTAAAGAGTTACAAGAGGCTGCAGGGCTCACCCCACTAAGTTCACCCACAACCTCAGCTGTGTTTAGCAAAAGATTTTTTCTGCATATCATGCAAACCGCCCCCCTCCAAGCCTCTATTCTGCACATAGGGAGCAGGGAAGCCACGTTCGTATCTAGGAGTTGTCCGTATGTCGAATGTCCTTAACCAGGGACTACCTGTATATCAATTCCTAAGAATATATATAAAAGTATAAAATATTGTGTTTTTATGATATGCTGTATATGGAAAACATATTATTAGTACTCTCTTATGTAGATACAGATTGCCTACGATACAAGGCTACAACATTCTGAATAGCATCAGAAGAAGCATGTTAAGTGATTTCATATTATGTAATACATCCTTCATCTAAGCAACATTTGGTGTGGATATTCATCCAAAGTTTTTGCTTTGAAATATATCCCCTAGTTATGTGGTGATGCACTTTATCACACATGTTGTCATTATATGTGTAGCTACTGAATGTTTTTGCTATTTACTCATGTTAGTAGTAAATTCCTTGTGTATAACACACCTATTGTAGAGTTAACATTGCTAATGCTAAGGTATATGTCCAGTGGTCCTATCCTCTTGTTCTAATTCCTTTTTACTGTCCTCATCAGTCATGTCCTCAAAGTGTTCCTAGTTACTTTCTCATTGCCAAGTTCCTGTTACTGTATTCTTGGCTCTATTTCCTACCTCATCTTATTTCTGGTTTTACATGCTTTCAAACTGCCTAGATCCTGCTACCTTCCTACGTGTGACCTCCTAGAACCTATTTACACCTCTAATCTGTTGGACTCCCTGGAACCAACTGCTTGCTTATCCTGACCGCAATAACACTTCACCTCTCCTGACCCTATCTGTCTTTGTGCCACTGCGCCATACAAGTAATGGAAACTACCATAAGCAACTCACCCTAACTACTTCATATCTCCAAGATCACCATCGATGGGGAATAGCTTCTTTGTTAAGAGCAAACAATCCACCACCTAAATACAGGACAGCACTCAACTACCAGGTAATTTAAAAGTTGGCTGCTACAGGTGATGCATACTACAGAGCGTCCATTTATTTCAAGCAGAGGACCAACCCCAGTTTAATAAGCAGCATGTATGTACTAGCTTTTACACAAGACAGGGTATGTAGCTATTTTGTTTGGCATTTACAGGATGTTTCACTGCCCACTGCATAGTCCTACTCCTGAAAGAATGAAATTCCTCAAAGCTCATCTTTGTGTTCAGGCAAACTACTCTTGTTCTTCTCTCATGACCATTTGCCAACTCTAGTACAGAGAGAGCCTTTCCTTTGAGCTTGATCCTAATCTCATCCTAATATAAGGTCCATAAGGGTAAATTTAGAGTTTCCAGTGTTAGCATGCATGAGTCTTTTTCCACACTGGCTGTTTGACCTCCAAGTCCAGCAGCAGGATGACCACTGCCTTTTTTAAAAATGTCATAACCTGCTTCAAAGCATTTTTTTAGGAACCATTGTGGGTGGTAGATAACTGGATCTCATTTGCTGTGCATATTGCACAAGACTTGAGTCAATATTTTGGGGCCCAAGGACAAGTGCACAAATCATAGGCACCACTTGAAGATAATTATGAAGCATGTGCGTCTGATCAGCCAGGCAGACAAAACATAGTTTTATGAGGTTTAGCAAAGGCTACATTCATTTTTACTGTAACAAACACTGAAAGTAAAAATCTTTAATGAGAAAATATGCAGGTTGCAATTGCTGACCTCTCCTTTTCTAATGTTTCTTGTGTGGCTGCTATTATGACTTTATGGTTTGAGTCACATAGCCACTGCAATGGAACACATATGGATCCAAACAGAAGTGACTGATCCCTGACTTTAGTTGTTGCATATTTGTTCCATGTCATTTCAAATTATTGCACAAGAGCATTCTCTGTAATAATCTTTAGCAGGGGCAATTTGAAAGGCAATATAAGAATCCAATGGCATGAATGCAAAAAAAATACATGCAAACTAATGAGTATATAATTTATTATAATTTTAGTATTTGCACTTTCAAAAATAGTGTTCTTAATTGATTTACTTGTTAGCTTTTTATAAGTTAGTGTGTGAGATAAGTTTCCTGTAAATGTTCTGTGCAGAGAGTTCAGAACATGAACTGCAATTATAAATAGAGTTTCTGATTAAAAAAAAATGAGTGACGAGGAGAAGGATAACCTGCAAGAAGGGGCACTAGTTCAAACTGGCTGAATAATGTTAACAACAAGTAGTAAGTGTTAGGAGGTGGTAGCACTCAGAGAGTCTAACTTTAGAAACACTTTTTGGAAAGGGCACTATTTGTGTATGAGAGACCTACATATTCACCTCCAGCTCTGTTTTATTGAACCTGCCAGGAAAAAGAACAGCAGCAATTTCTTCTGCTATACACAACTAAAATTGTCATTCCAGCTGTTGCCACAGTAAGCGGAAACACAAACTGGCAAATGAGTCTGTAGAGGAACATCTTTCAGGAGCTGGCAGTCAAGCAGGAGCATTCAACTTGGAAGGACATCATCACCATTCATTTCAGGTATGGGAATATTATTCAGAATATTTGCACCGTGCATTTACAATGCATCACATCTTACATGTGTCAATGCTATAGGATGCATTATATGGAGAGAATGGACTGCTTGTTGTTACATAGAATAACCTAATAGAACTCTGACATAAACACTCCATGTGCAATGGATCTAATTTAAGGCTTAGATGCTATATTATATAATATTTAATATATTGTTTAAAATAAAGTATCTTGTTTTGCTATTAAAGCTTTTATTAAACAAGAGCCATAATGTAATTTTCATATATTGGACCTCAAAGGATTTGTCCACCTGTATTTTAATGTTTAGTCTTTCAAAAGGTGTGAACCAACAAAATAAACCATTGGCATTTTATTTCTTGCAAAGTGTAATAAATGGAATTTCTATTCATGAGTTCCTAGCTCCTCCCAAATGCTAATGCCAGTAAGAAGGGATCATACTGCCCTTAAATAATTTTTTTAGTTTTGCAAAATAGCAAATGCAAAAGGAGATGCCAAACTTGAGATTTTATATCTGCTTGAAAGAAAAATTCTAGCATAAAGTTAGACTATTTGTATGACATTTTTGATGATAGATTGCCCTTTAAGAAGTTACAAAGCAATGTGCAATGCATAGATGGAATAAATTTAAATCTTTTTGTTAGTTTTTTGCACACAATAATCGCACATTGCACAGCATGGTAAATTAGCTTGTAAAAGAACATCTGGAAGTGTAAATTTTCACATGGCTGTGCAGTTTAGCTTACACACTGGATGAATCCAGATACTGACAGCTGCTTCTGGGGTATAATCATGAATGGAGAAAACACTCCACGGTTTCATTTTACCAACAAGTTCACAAATTAGTGATATTTATTTATGTTACTTCACATTGCATATCATCAGTGTAATGTAAAAAGCCAAAGATCAATGTTTAAATTGGTTTACTTGCCAACCTTACCTGATCTCCTGCTCTTGAATGCATTGGTTTACCATCTATTGAAAAATTGCAATACTTTAAAAAGCTTTATTGGTGTTTAGCTTTAAACAAAAAATAGCTCTACTAGAGTGCAATATTCTTTCCATCAATGTAAGGAAGAAACTAGAAGCATTTGGTATACTACTAGAAAAAAAAACCTTTGCAACTAGGAAAATGTAAGTACATACATATAACATTGTGTCGATGTAAAATATATTGCATATATTGTAAAGTGCTGCCTTTTAACTGAGTAGGGTATTAACTTGGAAAAAGATACAAATAATAAAGTTTATTTGGCTTTGCCTGCAAAAAAGGAAGGTGTCCTGGCGAGGCTCCGATTGTCTGCCTGGACCAAAGCAGTTAATTAATCTTAATCTATTTTGAGCCTTATCTCAGAATGAGTGAGCATCTGCAGACCTATTGAACCTGGAAGAATGTTCAGCATGATAGATACTTACACAGTCCTCACTTACCTATGTAGCTGCAGTAATTGTAAAGAAATTCATTATCAAATGATAAAGCACTGAATTTCTTCTTAGCACCCTTTCAATCTTCAGATACCTAAAGTAAACACAGGGCAGGTTCATTGGGTCCAAGGTTGACAGCACAGTAGCTCAAAGGTAGCACTCTGGCCTTTGCAGCAAAAGGTCCCAGGTTTGAATCTCAGCCAGGACCCTATCTACATGGAGTTTGTAGGTTCTCCTTGTGTCTGCTTGGGTTTCCTCCAGGTACTCCGGTTTCCTCGCATATCCCAAAAACATGCAGTTCGGTTATTTGGCTTCCCTCCCCCCAAAAAATTGACCTTAGACTGTAAAAATGACATTTGACCATGGTAAGGACATTATATTGTGATCTCCTTTGGGGTACAGTTAATAACATGACTATGGACTTTGTACTGCACTGCATGATATGATGGCGCTATATAAATACTGTGTGATAATAATAAGAAAGTTTAAGCTTATAAGAGAGTGTCAATTTCATTGTTTCTGTTGTTAACTTTAAGGATCAACTACTCCACAGTGCCTAAAGCTACACAGGGCAGTGAGAATTTACCAGAATCACCTACTGCTTGCTAAGAATAAGTAAAATACTGGAATGTCCATAGTCTGTCATCAAGATCCTTTGAATTATCTTTTTACAAAGAGATTTTATCGTTCATGTAGCTCTAGCCTTATATTGAAGTTGTTGGTGAGAAGTATTTCTGGATGATCTGAAAAAATCACAAATACAACTTGGAAGAAAATAATTTTAGGAGGTTTGCTAATTCTAAATATTGTGAAAACTGGTATCTGGCAAGGTTTGCATATTTATATCAGTTAATGTTGCCATCTATAAAATATGTGATGGCATCTTTTAATGATTTTTATCAAGCCAAAAAAATTGGTCTAGCATCAGATAATGTTTTCATGCAAAGTTAGAGATCACTTGCTTTCTTACTAGATACTTTCTACAAAATACAAATGTTGTAAATGCTGGTAAAGAGGAGATTTAACAAATACTTCCCCTACCCTCTCCAGATAATTTACATCTCCTTATCCTATGCAGCAATGCAGACTTTTAAAGTTACTGTGAAACCCACCTCAAATGCAATTGTAGCCAAGCTGTGGGCCTTCAAATATTTGCATCTTTATAAAATGCAGTATACTTAACAAATGCATGAACTTAACAAAACCTCGCTGCAGCCACTGTGAACCAGTTCATTCTTTTTAGGAATTAAAAAGCTATTTCACTTTATTTTTATCAGCCTTAGCTCACCCTGATTTTCAACACAGCAGTGAATTGGCAGCCTCCCAGCCTTCTAATGTGCCGATGTAAAATCAGTGCAGGTGCACAAGAAAAAGAAGAACAATGCTGGACTAAAGCTAAGTCCAGAGGGGTTGTTTTGCCACTATGTTTCCATGGCTGTCAACAATTCTTTAGCAGCCCCAAAGCCCTGGTTATCATTGAAACAAAATGGAGTGGTTGAAATACCTTTTGTACAGGCGTCTGGTGACAATGCAGTTGCTCTACAATTTGTTGGATATTTTTTGCAGCATTTCAGGGAGGTCAGGCAACCAATCCACTTCCATAAGACTTCCGACATCTTAAACAGCATATATAGTACTTGCAAACACCTGTCAAAAACAGATGCCTAGCAGTTAAAAATGTGTGCACAGGAGTGGTGAACCATGAAGTTGACTAACCCCTGTCTGAACGTGGCATACAAACATCTTTAGCGCTTCCTTTGTGAACTTTGAGATTGATTTTCTCCACATGGCCTGCAAGTACATAAATTATGGAATAGATTGTTTTCGAGCTCATGAATATCATAATTGCACAAATTCCAAATCAAAACCCCAAAAAGAAAAAACAGTGTGAGTGTGATGACACAATCTGACCCAACTGTACACTTTTTTCCAAAAAACTTAATCATGGGTTTAGAATGGATATAATAAATTATGGGAAATGTTTACCATAAATAGGATTTTTAATAAAGCAGTGTACCCTAAAAAACACTATCTGTCCTTAAAATAATGTTGTTCTGAGCATCCAAATTAAAGATCTTATTTCTCTGCATGAACAAGAAATATTAGTCCCATAAGAACAGCATACATAGCATACAGCCTACACATTTTTTTGTATTCATTAAGGTTAATGTACACATATTTTTATTTTTACATAGGGGACACAGGCAGTGCAACCTATTGAAAAAAGAAATACACTAAAATAAAAAAGTGTGAACATCCTACCAATCACTACACTTGGCACTAGAAAGGTGATAGTGCTGATTACATACGTCACTCATTGGGAAAGGTCTAAGGCCATCTATTTGAAGGGTGATCCATTATGCATTCTAACACACAACAGATTTAGATTGAAGCTGTACAAACAAGACTTTTTGAATGAAAAAAAGAGCACAGAGGGCAGAAGCTGATTACTTTCAGGCTCCCTCTCTCTAAAAAAGGGGATGGTGGGTCATTGTCCTGCATTTGTACATTTCAGCTATTCACCTTATATCAGCATTCTTTTTTTACTTTATTTTTTTAACAAAGCAGTTTATACCAAACAAGTACATTTTTGAAAGCAGTAAATTATTAAAGGTTTTGCTGTTTACTAGTACAACCCATCCATATGAAATTTCCTTTATCCCTGTTTGGATAAACAGCACTGCTTGGTATTATCAGCAGATTGGAATTCACAAACATTTATGAAACAGTATTACAGTAATAAAAGTATTTTCCCCAAATCTAGTACCCAATATTAAAGCAATATGCCTGAACAACTGAAATCTGAAACAGCTTTCAATAATTTACTTGTTTGGTATACACTGCTTTGTTAAAAAAAAAAAAAAAAAGTAAAAAAGAATGCTGATATAAGGTGAACAGCTGAAATGTAGAAATTAATAATGCAAAACAATGATCCACCATCCCCTTTTTCAGAGAGAGGGAGCCTGAAAGTAATCAGCTTCTGCCCTCTGTGCTCTTTTTTTCAGACATCTTTTAGCATTCCATATATTCTGTGCTAAAGTTGCACCTTGTGTTGTTGATATCTAAATGAAAGATTTCCTTTCTTTTAATTAAGGAGAATCTTTACCTAGATAAGAGGTGATATATACATATAATAATAAAATGCTGACAGAGGTTCTAGTATTTCCTTTCTTGATATTTTTACTTCTGTCTGTGTTGCTGTTAGACCGATTTTCACTTACTTTCTGTCCTGGAGGCAACTTTTTTAATAGACAGGAAGCAAACCAATCTCTCTAACTCTAAACTGTCTGGCCTCTGACTGCAGTAAAACCTGACAGTTCTGATCTTTCCTCATTCTATCCAAAAAGGGTATAATTACACCTTATTAGACTTAACCAACCAGTATAGAATTGTAGTAATCGATTTGTAACGACCTGCACATTTTCAAAGGGTACAGACAAACCAAGTTGAATTTCTGTAATAAATGCTCAACAATTTAAAGTCCAACTAAACTCTCCAGTGTCTCCCAGTTATCTTCTGAGTTTAGGATCTTCAGCCACCCTAATTTTTGTTTTTTAGTTTATTTCTGCTTTAATATTTATGAAAGTGAGAAACATATTACTGGGCAAGCAAGAATAAACACTCAGTTATGACTTTCTGATTCTGGGAATAGGAGGCCTGCTTTGATAGCTGATCTGTCAGAAGACTGGTGGGTCATGAGTGCTTTCTAATCTTTCTAATTCCAACCACAGTCAGCAAAACCTGCAGAGGTGCAGAGGGGTCTTCTAGCAACACAAACAGCTTTCTGTGAGGATAAAAGGGTAGATAACAGTAGAACCGAATGTTGATCCAACATAGTATTGTATATTGTATTGCTACATAGTAATACATTTTGTATGCTTTATCAACAGAAAAAGAAACCTTAATACCTTATAAAACATGAACCTAAATGAAAAAAGGTGGAATGAGAACTACTTGGAAGAAATGCTACTTTTAACATCTCAAAACCTACCACTGGTTAAAGTTGAAGATAATTACACTATTGTCAAAGAGTTGGGCAGTGGTTCCTATGGACATGTACTACTTGCAATGAATCAATCAAGAGGTAAGAGTAAAATCTCAAACACTAACCTTTTACATATAGGTGTACAAATGGTCAACAGAGACACAAAACAGACCTGGGTAAATTCTTTCTAATACTTTTTTAAATATATAATTCTCTAAATATGCACATTGTACATATACAGGTTGACAACCGAAAATCCGGCAACCTCCGGACCTGGGGTGGGACGGATTTTTGAAAATTCCAGATTTTTTTTAAAATTTACCTTCACACACAGACCAGTCTTTCTCTCGCTGCACCGCGGACATCTGGCACAGTTCCAGGGAGCAGGCAGCAGGGACGTCTCAACCTGTATTCAGTTTAGCAAGCAAGACCTAACAGCTATTTCTGCAGAACAGTGCCATGAAAACATTAGTGGCCAAACAGTGTACTGCAGTTCCTGTATTGAAAATGCAATCCAAAATTCATGCGGAGAAAATTAAGGATGCAGATTATCGATGGCTGGATTTTAGATTGTCAACCTGTACAAATAGTAGATGATAGTCAGCAATTGCATGGTGACATTATTCTAGTAGATTCTGGTTGGTTGTTGAGGTTCCTGAAGATTGCACACTAAAGCTAGTTCTAAGTGTAGTTTTGTATTGCTTAGTTCAAAAAGTTTATGTATTTCTTGCAATATTAGTGACCACATTCAACATATAAAGATTTGCATGTGGGCAGACTGGTAAAGTGTATTAACGTATGAGTTCTTTTCTGATTATCCTTCATACCAGGCCTAACATATCATGAAAATGGAAGACAATATTTTGCTGGCATCTTTAAGAATATATTTTTATAGTGCATTAATTATGTGCATGTACTAGCAATTAACTGGGGTGCCAACCAGGACTCTAAACTTTGGGTGCAGACTGAGCAGGCCATCAGTAGGGTGCCCCTTCAGGTAATACTGTGTGTCCACACACCAAGTCAATATCTGGACAGAGCTCACCCCACATTGTCGGCCACTATTATTATCTGTGGGAAAAACTTTAAAACTAGGGAGATAACGCCCCATCATAACCCCTTGCAACCGGTATTGGATAATCCGGGGTTTTCGCCTGGACTGTTGCGTAGTGGATTCAGTACTCTCAGGGAGAAAGGCCAGGAAGAAAAGGGCAAAATGTTACATAAAAGAAATGAGAGATTTCCGGACGCCTAGAAATTTAGTCCTAATATAAGAATATGCTGGGAGAACAGAGTTATGTATAAGTGGTATAAGTAAATGGGAAACTGGTTAGGTTTGGAGGAATGGTTCTGGGGAAGAAAGGTAGGAAGGGAATGGATAATGGATATTATGGGTCGGAAGGGTGCGTGGAAGGCTCTGGCGCAGTAGGCTCTGTCCTATTCTCTATCTTGGTCCAATATTCAATATGTTGTCAATATATGGTTTTTGTTTTAGTTTTTTAAAATATAGGCTACAGAACAAAGTGTTTGTGATTGTAAAACTGGATTTACTGTGTGTTCTGTATGTTTTTGTTTTGGTATGAAATTTGTATAAAATCAAAAAAAATATAATGTTTAAAAAAAATGATGTGCATGTACTTAGAATACACTACTGCAATACATACTTTGGTATTAACTGCTACTCTGAAGGAATCTTGTACTGAAAGAATTATGAAGTCTGTCAACACTGACTGTCTTCTGAATTTGATTTGTGTCCCTGGCTTCTGTACCTTGTGATACAGAACAAGCAAGTGGATTAGGATAGAGAAGGGTTCAAACATGTCATAATATTAAAGTTATGTTCACCTTGGAGAAATTTGTAAAATATCCTGTCTGGGTAGTGCAAGAGCTTAAATATTTCACAGGGAGATTTAAATACAGTTGTTGTCCCAATTAAAGATATTCTCTTTGATTTATGCCCTAATGACACAACACGGAATTAAAGTGAATACATCCAGTGAAGATATAGGCAGAAATAAAATCCTTGCTCATTTGTTTTAAAAAAAATCATAATAGGAGTTCTGGTTATAGATTTAGATGTGTCAGGATTCAGCATTGAAAAAAAAGCTGATGTGTTTTAGGATTTTTACCTACAAAGAGAAACAGCAAACTTGTTCTAAAAATGACCATACTGACATAAAAGCAAGAGGGTCTTAGCACTATAATCTGGAAAAACACAGCAATCTAATGATCCGAGGACAAAAGTTGAAAATGAAAAATATGTAAAAGTGAAGAAATGTTAACTGTCTTCTGTTATTTCATAATTATTTATCTTTCATCAAACAGAAGTTCCATCACGATGGGCATTTTTATTTTAGGAACAAGTTGTTTTTTTTCTTTGCAGACACAAGATGAGCACTGTACAAATGGCACATCTTTTACATACCATTCCCAGTAGGCACTACACATCTTGGCACTGCAACACAATAGTTTCACAATTAAATTTAGATCATGCACAAAGCCCAGAAAGTACGTGATGTTGTGAATGTTACCATGACACTGCATCAATATTGAGCTTTTATCTGGTTTAGTATGTCTCACTTAGAAGATCTGAGAGTGAGCCACTCAGCAATTTTGTTTTTTTATAACTAGAC
This sequence comes from Pyxicephalus adspersus, assembly GCF_032062135.1. Lineage (NCBI taxonomy): Eukaryota > Metazoa > Chordata > Amphibia > Anura > Pyxicephalidae > Pyxicephalus > Pyxicephalus adspersus. The sequence continues at coordinate 29,526,625 of NC_092868.1, read as the reverse complement.
TGTTAAATGATGCATGGGGCTTTAGCGCTTTACTTTGATAACAGGACGACCTGACATCAATGATGCGTATCACAATAGGTTCGGGAGGGGTCAGCAATAGATAGAGATGAGGAGGAAAGTGCGTAAGCAGTTGACGTGTGAAGAACAATACTCTCAATGAGAGTCCCAGGGAACATAGACCCAATGTACTGCACTAGTGATAGAATAATCCTAGAGAAAGATACCAAAAGCACAGGAGACCAAAGTGGACTGAACAAAGTGATAGGTGGATTGGTACAGACTTGTTTTAGGATTCATAGCTGGAAATCTCCAGACTCTCCGTCAGAATAATATATATAAAGTAATACTTTTACCAACATAAAATTAAGACAGTTTATGTTAGTATAAGATTTATTAAACCTTACTAATTCTAAGGACCAATTAAAACAATTGTGTCTATATTTACCAGTTCTAAGTCAACAAAAGTATTACAGAACTTTAAAGCAGAGAAGCCAGGGAAAAAATAAATCTATTCTCCTTTGTTTACCTTCACTAACCAGTGAGTCTGGCCTGGCATTCTAAGCCAGAGACTTATTAGGAGGTGAAGCTGGAGGATCATAATGCCAACAAAGGCAAGTAATATTTTCAATTGATGGCAGCCATGTCTTTTGACCCCTAAGGAAGCATGCCATGTTAGAAATGGGTGGGTTGCCTTTTCTGATCACTTTCTAAAATTGCTGCTTGTCTGAAAGCTTGATCTGTGAATTAATGATTCTTACATTTTAGTACTTTATTATTGGATTGATGGGACAGACAGGCAGTTAGCATTTTTAGAAGGTAAACAAGGGCATACCATGGTTATTTCTTAGCACAGATTAGCTTCTAATGAAACTTAAGATGAATATGGAAACTGATATCTCTCCTATTGGGCCTGATTTATTAAAGTTCTTCAAGGCTAGAGAGGATACACTTTCATCAGTGAAGCTGGGTGATCCAGAAAATCTAAAATTGATCTGGTCCAAGAATTGAAAATATTTGATAACAAATAGAAATCCATTCCAGGTTTGCTGAATAACCAAGCTTCACTGATGAAAGTGTATCCTCTACAGCCTTGGAGAGCTTTAATACATTTGTGTCTGTGTCTGTGACTTCTATATTGTTGTGCCACTGACCCAAAACTTGAAAATGTCTATACTGTGTACTTGTTTCACATCAGTGACCGGTAAAATGTACACTACACTGGAGAGAAGTGAGTGTTTACTGCACTGGGCTGGTTTAGATAAAACATTGCAGAAATCAATTTCTGCTCAGTGATGAACCACTCAAAAATGTCTTTGTTTTTTTCTATCATAGGGAATCTAATGGCTCTGAAGTTCATGCAGAAGAACAACACTGACCTTAAAGTCTTCCTTATTGAATATTGCCTATCACTGTGCTTATCAACTCACCCATGCATTATAGATACTTTTGGAATCGCCTTTCAAACTGAAAGACATTATGTGTTCGCCCAGGAGCTTGCTCATGATAATCTCTTCTCTCTTATGAAGCCTCAGGTAAATCCAGCTGACCAGAGATACAGTAAATCATAATAAATCATATAGCTGTAAAGTTTGGAAGTAATTTTAGTACTTGTCCTCTAGTTGATTTCAGCTGTTTTTGAATTATATACACAAAGATGTATGGCATAAATAATTATGTCTGTTCAAACAAGTCAATAGACAGATGTACTTATCCCACCAACATATTTTACTGTGTTCTACAGCCTCCTGCCATGCTAAAACTCTGTGTAGTATGTAGTTATAAAACAAATAGTGAACCCTTTGACCAGTAACAATATTCTATTTTTTTTGTTCACCCACCTTCCACTACCTATGGATCATTATTGTATGCTCTATTAGACTACATTCATAACAAAGCACTTTTTATGAGGACAATGCAGTATGTTTTAGATGGGTTTTGCTGGTGTTGCAACGTATTCCTAGGGAAGGTATGCTTTTTTGGATATTGCATCATATATGCAGCAGAATTCAAACATGGAAATGTAGCCTTGATATGGTTGAGGGGAAGGATGATTGAGCATTTCCTTACAATGCATGGTATGAGAATACAACTACTGTAAACACCTATATATAAATGACAAAGCTCACCACTGGCTGACCCAAATTTTAGTATCACACTGAAATAATGTTGTAGAGTTAATCACTAATAGTCAGTTGTATTCACTTACATTGCTAATTTCATTTTCTTTTTCATAGGCTGGTGTGCCAGAAAATTCAGTGAAGCGTTGTGCTATTCAACTTTCCAGTGCATTGGATTATATGCACAAGAAAGGTCTGGTTCATCGTGATATCAAGCCTGAAAATATTCTTATCTTCGATAAAGAGTGTCGACAGATTAAATTAACAGATTTTGGACTCTCTTGCCGCAGTGGAACACCTTTAGAATCAATGCCTGAAAATTTGCCTTATACAGCCCCAGAGATGTGCCGTCTTGGAGCATCAGACAAGCTAATCGCACATACAAGCTTAGATACATGGTCATTTGGGGTTCTCCTTTTTTCCACTTTAACTGGATATTTCCCATGGACTTCTGCACTTATAAGTGATAAACACTATGTAGAATACACCAAATGGCAAAGAAGTAAAAGGATTTTCCAGGTTCCAAGCCAGTGGAAAATGTTTAGCAAAGAAGCCATAGAAATGTTGACAAAATTGATTGTCCCTGATCCAGCTAAGAGATATCCTTGTACAGAAGTCTTAAAGTGTCTGAAAGTACCCTGGAAGGTCACCCTTGACAATACCAAGAATACCAACTCTAATGTTTTTAAAAATAAGAACTTGGCTTGGAGATAGACACAAGGCTATCTGTATAGTAACATTATCTGGACTGCTCCGTTCTGGGCTCGGTGTCATACTTTTTCCAACTGAACCAGTGAAAATGTAGCTTAGCTAAATTTTACTGTTTTTGGTGTTGCCTGATTTTCATTTTTTTTTGGTTCATCTAAGATTTTGGTAATGCCATCTATAATGACAAAAGTATATTTTGATTCTGACAACCTACCTAACAGTTACTATGGTAACTTTATTTTTTGTAAATTCTCATTCCTTTTTTCATATAAAACACATTTGTATAATACTAATATAGCCCAATTGTATTGCTGCTTTGTATAATGCTACAAAACATACTGTAACTGTATGAATCAAAAAAGCCTGGGGTTCAATGGGCGTTGTATAGGTCTCTGTTGGTGAGTGCGGTTATGTTTGTGTGAGGCACAGAGAAGCAATTCAGATGAATGGGATAATCCGGAGAAAATGTGCTCTGTAAATCATTAGAATGTATATCTTAGACTTTTGTGAGATTTTTTTTTAAACTTTTTTTGATCTGATTTTATACATGTACAAAATCAATAAATCATTTTGTGGTTTAATGATTACATTGGTGCAAATTTTCAAGGGTCAGTATTTGCTCAGGTGACCTTTTAAGAATCTCCATCTCTTTAACACACAAATGTACTATAATTGTTATCTTTTATTCAAAATCCATTCTTAACTCTTATTGTAAATGGATGTGTAAAAAGAGCAACAAGTCCAAGCACATTCTTCAGGCCATTAGTCTCCTTTAATTTCTACCAAGGAATGATTTTTACATCCAAATTAAAGTTCTTTAATTAACATTACAAAAAAACATTCTTAGGAAGATGTTGTCTCTGTTTGTCAACCACTTCATTACAGAAAGTACAAACACCTCCCAGTACCAGACCTTTTGCTGTATCTAGTGATGGGACACTCGCTGATCAGTTTTGTGGTTTATCTGAAATTGAAAACCTTATTATAATATTGTTTGTTATGCATAAGACTTTCTATTGTTACCCAATATTTAATTCAACACATGAAACAAAAACAAAGCAAATGTATTAAATAAAATGCAATTGTTTTCCTTTTAACAAGATAACATGGGTAAAAATTATATATATATAAAATGGGTAAAATATATAAATACCTACAACCCCCAGCAATTTTTTCTTTAGAATAATGGAAAAAAAAAGAATTAAAAGATGGTGTTTGCAAGTATTCATGTTCATGTCTCTGCACAAAATAGGCTGAAAATGTATAAATACCCACAAACCCCAGCAATTCTTTTCTTTAGAATAATGAAAAAAAAGAATTAAAGGATGGTGTTTGCAAATATTCATGTTCATGTATCTGCATAACTCTTTCAAACAAGATATGTTTGGGACAAACAAAATACTGGGATGAGAGTTGAATATGTAAGGCCTCAGCAAGGCAATAACTAATTAATAACTTAACTGATACTCAAAATTGTCCATAGAAGACACTTTAAAATCTTTTACTGCTCATAAGGTTGGCGTTAACCTAAAAAAATCTGGCTCTAAAATGGTATCCCTCAACGGGATACCTAATATGTATTTTAAAAAATGCTGTTCATAAATGTTAATACAATCAGGGCTCTGCACCCTTTAAATTATAGCTTTGATTTTATATTTTTAATACACTTTTATTTTAGCTTTGATTTTATATTTTTAAAACACTTTTTACTATCACAAAGAGACTGACAAGCCCCTCTCCTATGAGGAGCTTACACATTACAGAGACATCATGGGTCTATTAGACCCTAGATGTCTCCCCTGCTCTGCTTGATTTGATTTGTTCACATTCTGGACACTATCTGAAAGCATGTGATCAGTTAATCTCAGTGATCACGTAAAAATCCCAGTGCTTATGATAGTGCAGTTAATTTCTTTTTTAGAAACTTTTAGGTATTGACCTTTCAAGATATTGAAAAAGGATAACATAGAAACTATCTATTTATATGCTATCCCTAAAGACTTTGGAGAGGATTCCCTATATAACATATCTGTACTCATCTTTAACCAGATTCTAGGACTACTCCCTTACTTCTCAAAGAGAACTAAGTTAAAAAAGCTGAAAATCCTTATAAAAGCTTAATTCCTTACACGCAAATGCACTGGGAACACTGCACATTCTATTACAAATCAAAACATGATTTTATACATGATATTTTGTGCTTTTGTAATATTTCTTTACAGAAAGTGAGAAAACATGAATATTAGGCTGTTCAGAATAGTAGCAGTATGGAGTCCAATTAGTGAGGTCCTTCATTGGCCCTGATTTATGAAAGCTCTCCAAGGCTGAAGAGAATACACTTTCATCAGTGAAGCTGGGTGATCCATCAACCCTGGAATAGATCTGGTCCAGGATTCAAAATGTTTGCTAGCAAAAAGCAAATGATTTTAGGAAAGCCATTCCATGTTTTGGGGATCACCCAGCTTCACTTCTGAAAGTTTATTTTTATTTTCTCTAGCCTAGGAGAGTTTTAATAAATCAGGTCCATTCTGTGAAACAGCAGCTGTCAATTGCAGCCCTTATTTAAGGATGGGAGGCAGCAATGTTGTATGTGCTGGTTTTAGTGCATTTCTAAAGAAAATATGAGTAAAATGGGTTGTTCCAGACATTATTCAGAAGAAAAACTTTAATAAAAAAAGTTGATTTAAGAGGGGAAAACATATAAAGAAGTGCAAATGATAGGATTCTCTGCTTTTCTCAGCATTTGATACCAAGGATCATGGATCAGTTTGAATTCATCAAAATACTTGGAGGTCATGATGTCTTATGCTGAAATGGAGATGGCCCTAAAATGGGTGTTTCAACAAGACAACCCTAAAAACACCAGTAAATGAGCAGCATCTTGGTTCCGGACCAACAAGATTGTTGTTCTGGAGTGGCCAGCCCAAACCCCAGTCTTAAATCCATTAGAGTAAAATGGGGCAAAACCATGGAATACAGAATTGTGGAACAAAGTCCAGTCATCCTGGGTTGGAACACCTGTCCACAGATGCCAGAAGTTGGTTGAATTCATGCAACACAGATGTGCAGCAGTTCTCTTCGCACTCCAACTCAGATCTTATTAACCTTGGTCTATGCCTCTCACTTGTGCCCACCCCTTCAGGAGGACTCATTTCTTTATCCTTAAGGAAATGTTGACTATAGTGAATGATCTGAAGTCTGATTTGAAGTGCAGCTGTTCTGGCCATAGAAGATACCTAACTTCACACCTGGTATATACAGCTGATACCTTTCTTCTCTCTAACATGGACAATTTAGCTTGTTGCATAATGCCTCAAAATACTTCTAACTAGTGCACTCTGTGCATTTGCCTTTTTTGCAGATATCTCTTCTCACCAGAAACCTGTGTGGGCACTAGCAAATCATTTTTTTTTTGCCCTTTCTGTTAACCATTTCAAAACCTGGTCTATGACATTTCTTCAGGGAAGTTTTTACCTAGTGAAGAGTGTGAGTTACCACCTTGTGCTGTCAGTCATATATTCAAATGTATATGTCCCACTTCAATATAGGTCTGTCTCTTTTCTACAATTTTGTTCTCATTCTAGTTGTGTGGCCTGGTTATTTCTTGCTAGTAATTATGATTTAAAAAAATCTTCCAAAGAAGCGTAAGGCTGCTATAGCATGCAAAATGTAAGGTTTCATTTTCCCCTTTAGGCCTTAACATGCCATAATCTTAACAGAAGTTATACATGAAAAACAGACCAACAAATCCTAGCCTTTGGGTTTCTCACAACTCCCAAGTGTTTTGGTTGCTTACTATTTTTAGTGAGTAATATTTCTGGGCAGTAATTATGATACATGTAAGCAATTATTGGTCTGATCAGGGACATTTTATTTTGGTAATAACCACCATCTTGTTATTGTGATAGTTGGAAGCCTCCTTAATTTTTAGACAAGGATAGTTTTTTTGCTAATGATTGCAAATTCTTGTATATCTATTTTCTTCACACATGGCCTTGGAGTGCTCTAAGCAAGATTTTGTTGCAAGGGAGTAGCTGGGGCCAATATAGGAAGCTGGTTAAGCAGGGCTCCCAGATGGTCTTGGATGATTGGCAATTCCTGTGTAATAACATATATAAACTGGAGCTTTTCAACAATAAATTTGTAATAGTTAACTATTCACTTCATGTGCTGTGGTTTCTGTTGCTGGGTTAGCGCTTACTCAGATCTCTCTGAAGATAGAAGTCCTCACAGCACCTAATAATACATAGATACAGAAGGCCAGTATCATATGAGTTGTTCCACTGAGGCATATATTTTCTGTTACTATTTAATATTTGTATTAACCACATTAACTCAACTATCCTGGGAGAGATGAGGTAGCCAATACTTACCATTTATCTTTGTACCATTAATAACAGGAGTGCAATCACTGTACGAGTGTATACTTCATATAATTCTCATATTAGCGATTTGTATTTTATCTAGACTAAATTTACTTTTCTTCATAAAAAGAATGGTATTACAAATTTTAAGCCAACTTTTCCTTCTAGCACAGTCTTGGAAGAAGAGAAAACAGAAAAGAACCCTAAATGTATGAACAGAACATTTGTTTTATGGGTTTCAGACTGCAAGATGTTGGAGTGGAGAGAAGAGACAAGAAGATGGACATTGCAGTTTTGACAATTCCATTTCTTTATTTTTATTTTTTTTTTCAGTAGTATCTTATAAAAATAATACAATGCAACACTTAAACAGCAGCACCTACCTTTTTAAAAAAAAAAAACGCTGCATAGGAATTATGCTAATACAAACAACTAGAAAGATACATACATATACAGCCATAACATTGTATATCGATGTGGACATTTTAATTTATCTTAAAAAGATACTTTTGTCTGTATTTTCAGGCCATGTAGGAATGTAAAACATCCATTTCAAAAAAGAAGGAGTACCAACCTTCAGCAATCGTAGCCCATATAAAGGTAAGTTAAATAACTGGTAAAAGTTATATATCTTTGCCAGAAATCTAACATTACTGAATGGAATGGCAGTTGGTATATTGAACAATGGTGGCACATGAACATATATGGCCCAGTCAAATTCATTTATTTATGCCATAAACATATAGTGTAACTATTTACAAAACTTAGTAGAAATCATCGTCTCCTTTTTCTGCAGTTGTGTTCTGTATTTGTTGTTGTTTCTTATAAAGCTCAGCAACCTGGGAAAACAAATAGAAATCAAAATGTTACATTTGAAACAAGCAATTTCTCCCAGTAATGGTACATCTGCTGAAATTATTTGACAAATGACATCACTTTAAGGGCAGCAACAGATTCACTTTAAGTCTAGTCCTTGAAGAAACAGATCTGCCCGTTCACCCACTGCTCCATTTGCCCCGATACGAAGGGTAAATATTGGTTACTTCCAGATAATGGGAAGCATGGGGCTCACACCTCTTTCTTACATGCGAGAGATCTAGTGCTTAGCAATATGAGAATGGAAGGTCATTATAAGCCCTTGTGGGGAGTCTGGCTTTGAAGTGAAGCTGTGAATTTGCCCCACAAAAGAAAATACAGCTTCTCTTTAAAGCCTAACTGAATCGTAAAAAAAGCAGACAGATACCGGTATATTCAAATTCAGTAGTATGAAAAAAACAAAGTAGTACATTTCTCAAGGTTCATATTGGGTAAATTGAGGTCCTGCACTGCTTATATGCTAACAAAGTGCATAAATGCAACAGTAGAGAAAGGACTGACCCAAGAAAATAGTTATACCGTCTGCTGATTCTCCTTTCACTGTACAGTTACAAGCTGGGGAGGGACAACACTAACAGTGTTATCTAAAACACAGCAGAGAAAAATCAGCTGTGCTACCTTGCCAGACAGGGTATGTATGTGTAACTAAACCCAAAAGTAGTATTGCAGTTTGCCAGTCCTTGTAATGTGATAGATGGTTTCCATTTTTATTGAAATACAAATAATGTATTTCAACTTTAAAATCAGAAAATTGATTCATTGTGTAGTTATTTCAAATCCTGGAGTCTAAAAATCTGTATTTGTGACCCCCCATATTCTTCTGATGATGAAATATGGATGCAAGTATTTGAGACAGAACAGGAGTGAAGGAAAATAGGTAACAATATGAAAGTACAAAGGCAGGAAAGAACTATAGTAAAGTTACCTGTGAAGTTATTTACAGTACCTGATAACTGCTTGTTGCATCCTCTGGTTTTTTATCATCTCGAATTCGAAGAAAACGTGGAAAACGTAATGAAATTCCCTTTTCATCTTCCACCTAAAGCACAAAGATTTTAATCACCACCTACTATGCATTCCATAAAATGGCAACCAAACTACATTCAGAATCTAACACATTAATTTTAGAAGTATATGATCAATACCAAATTCATATTAGTAAAGCTGGGCTGAGGTAGAGGTTTATTTTCCATGGCTCTGTAAAGTGCAGTTTGTTCTTTACAATGACACATACTATGTAATTCCTCCTGCAGGTTCTCCACCAGCTACTTCAAGTGAGAAAATCGAATTGGCACACACTAGGGCAGCAGCTGCAGTAGACATGCAGAAGTGGTAACCGGTGTAACACCTTCTAAGGAATTGGTTACTGAAATTGCTGCACAGAGACGTTTTCAGCTTCTCTACATGACTACTAAGATTAAAGTCCTCCCCAAAATGAATCTTAACCTATGCATTCCATAGAGTATATGATAATGTCATATTCCAGAAATGACAACTCAATAGCCAGAATTAATAAATGCCATTACTTACCATTTGGGACTTCTTGTTCCCTAATGTTATCAACAAAGATGTTTTCTTGATTTTAAGTAGTGCCTGCTAGCTACTACCTTGGATTTAGCGGAACTGTATCAAGCGAATATTGGTATTGATTTTAAAATTGAATAAAAGCCTTAGGGGTCTTTATAAACATTTGACTCAATTCTTACCAAATATTTACACGATTCAATTAGCGTATGAATCAACCTATACTCCAGATTTGTACGTTTTTCTAAATTAATCCAATGTGAAATATGTAAATGTTTAATGACAGTTTGGCAATCATTACAGTAACTATTTGAAAAATGAATTTAAAACAGAAGGACCCCTCTTTTCCAACATCTATTAAAAGTTGTGTACCCACAAACCCTATCTGGGCATAGACAACGGACCCAACATAACATCTTCGGACCTTTTTCCAGTTGTGCCCCCTTTTTTTTCAGTTTTTTTAACAGTTATTTTTACGAATATAAGAAAGGGTCAAGTCTCTAAGTCTATTAATGTCATCTGACTGGAAAGCCCATGCAGCTGTACTATAAGCTGCTGTCAACACATCCCTCAGCAGCAATGTTATGCAATGCCCTCTTGTCTATGGAAGCAGAAGACATTAAATGGATTATAACCCGTAGATTTCTATTATCAGAAACTTACAATTTTGTTATTTAAATTGTGGGAGATTTACCCAAACTGTTAGGAAAAGGTGAATTGTTTTCACATTGCTTACCCGTATCATATTTGCTTAACCTAGAGTGGCTTTAGTAAAAAACTGTTATGTATTTAAAGCACAGATCTTATATTTTGAAAATGTAAATTCTTATTTCATAACCAAATGAGAAAAAAATATGAAACTTGACTATATATGCTGGGGGTTACTGCTCACTTCATTTCATTACTGAACGTTGAATAACATGTTTTTAGAAAGTTTTGTATTTTTCTGCTGCATTCAACTCTTTTCAGTCAGTAAATGATTGAAGATCAATGTCAAGATAACCACTTTACACGGAGTATCAATCTAAATCTGTGAAACTGATGAAATTTACAGTGTGTATAGTAAGTATTTGACTAAACTTTAATAATACTATTTATTAAGGATTTAGGTTGTATTTACATCAATGTAGACAAGGGGTCCAATTGAATTTGAAAGGACTTTACCAGGTCTAAGGGTTGGGGGGGGGGATCCCACTACTGGTTTTTACTACTAAATAGTCAACACATCCATTTTGTACATTTTGGTGACAACGTGGGCTAAAGCACAGGTCACAGCTTTACAAACCTAAAAAAGATGCCCAATGATTAAATCTCCGAGATTCACTTGCTGGGTGCCTTAACCAGTTAGGGGGAGCTTTGCTTCTCACCAGACAGGACTTAACAACAGCAGTGTCCTCCCTAGCTTCTTTTAGCTGGGCGCACCACCCAGCGTTTTTCAGTAACCACCCGGCTGGTTTTTGGTGGTCTCGCTACAACCTTATCTTTCTTGAAAACCAAAAGGTTTCCATTAAATGGACAGTGCCACCAGCTCTGAAACTATTCTTGCTGAAACTAGAGCTGATAAGGCACCCAAAAAATAAGGCAGGGAAAGTTTCTAATTGACTTAAAAGTAGGCTTTTAAAGGAACTTATGAAACAAAGCGTCTTATGCACTATTAATCTCAACACAGATAAGTGCTATCAGGTTCAGCAAGAGTTTGTCAAAGAATATTGCAGAGCTGACCTGCACTGCATGTGATTGACTGATCTCTTTGCCAAACTGGTGAATTGCAGGAACCCAGCAAATGAAGATCTGCAATAATGATACAGGTATATAGATTATATAGTGAGATATAAAGGACATCATGCTCTATCACTTGTTGGCAAGGCGTTCGCATGCATATTCCTAATACCATTTAAACTTCCTTTTCTTTATGCAATTTACACAAAATACATACCAGTCCAATTGCAGCTTTATGAACAGGAGAGATTGAAAGGTCTGCACACTTCACTTCCCAAACTTGCACAGGCTCAAACCAATGATCTGGCTCTGCTGCACTGTCCCAGCGGTAGTAGCTTCGTGCTCCATCAATGACATGGTCCTACAATGAAGGTTTATAAATAACACCAATATGATATACAAAATCGTCTGAAACTGTTATTATTTCATAAATGTGACATTTTTACTACATAGATACATCATAACTGTACTGTTTACTTCCTTTCAGTGAAGAGAAGAAAAATGTCTTGTTGTTTTACAAGCTAGATTACCTTTAGGAAATTGTAGTGACTTTCCAAATCCTCATCTGTAAAACCTGTCCCAATCTAGAAAAAAAAAAGGATAACATTACATAAAAAAACCCACTTAATGAAAAAAACATGGCATGTGTATACATTAAACCTAGGCCGATTAAAATTAGAAAAGTATTGTGTTTAACTTGCCTTTCGGGCTGAAGTTCAGACAAAAAAAAAAAAAAAAAAAACACATAACAGAGCCTTTTTTTGGTTCTAAAGTGGCAAAGATCATGTTCAACAGGTGGTGTATCCAACATAAGTTTAACTCCTTTTCTTGGTTACTGAATAAAACTAAAAAAAAAAAAAAAAACTCTTTTTATGAAAAAAATAGCTATACAACTACACACAGCATCAGTTGAGATTCTCTAAATTAAAGAAGCTAGCTGCTATGAATGAACTACAACAATTTTCAAATATTACAAAACATACTTAAGGGTCGATCCACAGACTACTTCTATGCTACTAACAGGATTGCACTTTTTTATACAACAAGAAGCATACCTTTGGAATTCTGCTGATGATGTCAGGATATTTTGATGTATTGTTTTCCTGATTTCTGCTATATATATGCACTTCTCCATTCTCTAGGATATGTATCTATGGAGGGGAAAAACAAAATACTGAACAAAGTGGTCTCTATTTTTCCGGTGATATGTTCGTGAAGCTTTTTAAAATTTCCTATTCTCTTGGTAAAAGAAAAAAAAAAGGACATGGGTAGCACAATTATATTTGTTATAAAGACATAAGTATAATGTCTCAACAACAAAACAATGAACACATTGTTACCCCTATTCATAAAAAGGACAAGATCAGATTCTTGGAATGAATGTGCAAGTTTTGACAAAGTTGCTAGCACAGGGATTAAATTAACCACTCAACATATGACACCGATTGTCATATTGTGGGAGACAGGAAAGTGTCACAGGTGCTGCAAACACCAAGAGATTGCTTTTGCCAGGGCTGAAGCAGCTGATTGATTTGAGTGGTATGAGAATGGTAGGGTACATGCTAGGTAACTTAAGGTACTTGTACTAGTTCACCTAAAAGTTAGTGTTCACTTGTTGACTTGTCAAAACTATTTTACTTGCCTACCTAGCTAAAAAAAAAAAAAACAGAAAAAGAGTTAACTGCTGAAAATGTATTCTGGTGTTTGTTTTGGTAATATTTGACGTTTTTTTGTTTTTACTGTTCTCGAACAATATAATAAAAATACCTGTGCACGCTCTCCATCATATTTATATTCACAAGTAAAAGCAGCTTCCTCAAACCTCTTTAGCACTTCTGTAACTCCCTTGGTTGGGTGTGCTAACATTGGCTTCAATGGGACCCCTAAAAAATAACTGCATTAGGGTTAAACTGAAAGATAAAACTTACAGACTACTAGTTTTATGTAAAGGACTGAGACCTGGAGTAAGGTGGCAATGTTGTGGCAGTTCCTTTATTCCATGCTTCAGAAGAGCTGGAACAACGGCATCATAGTTTGGTAACTCGCTAAAGCGAAAATTAGAAAACACAAATTTTACCAACACATGACCATTAACTACTTCCCTACCAAGACATTTTTTCCCTTTTTGAACACACATTATTTATATTAAAAAAGAAAACAACACACACACATTTTAGGTCTAAAAATGACCTCAAAGGATTAGCATCTACTAGTTGCATATATTTGTGTGATTTAAATGTTTTTGTTTTTATGTTTTCCATTTCATGCAACATATATACAATTTCTATTTTTTGGCAACATGGACAAGACTGTATCAAGTAAATAGATTCCAATACAAATGGAAAGGCTACTCCACCCCACAACCGCTGGAAATTTCATGGCTACAATAGCTGAAATGTTCACTTTAGGTACCTTGCAAGTTTATGTTGGGAAACACAATAAAGATTAGGAACACAATAAACATTAGGAACATGTTTTAAAGGACAATTCTATACAAAATGCAAAAAGTATTATTAACAAATGCATCAACAATGTTCTAATTTAAAAAAAAGGAAAGCTACAGGTGAAAGAAAAAATATATGTCTAAATACACTAGAAATTTTAGTGGCTATAAATCCAGTTTTAGAGGATCTGAATTATATATATATATATATATATATATATATATATATATATATATATATCTCAAGCTATAAATTTAAACTTTTGCACAAGTGTGTAAAGGTTCTGAGTAACACAAACCAGAATGTTTGCTTCAGGATTAAAGCATGCTCCTCAATCCATGCTTTTTTAGACTCTGTGCTCATTCCCTTTGAGGCATCTATCACAGCAGGTGGAAACTCTGTGGAAGCATAACAGATCACAATTATTTTATTATAAAAAAAAAAAATTATGTAAAGTAAAATAGAGTTATGATTTGGTCTAGGATACCCAAACAGGCACCCCTGTATTGTTTGATCTGAGGATCTGTGGATGGAACATTCAATAACCACATAAAGACACAACTAATTGCTATCTTTGGGACACAACAAATATTTTATTCCACATTATTATTTAAAAAAAAAAATTCTAAAACAAGGTAAATGAAGCATAAAATACGAACTAGTGAAAAGTTGCATCTTGGCAGCAATATGCTTTCTGTACCCTTACATCTGCACACCAGTTAGAATAGAAGGTCCATTCCTGTGCACTTACTTCAGCTGATGTTTCATTTTAGATTGCCTGCCTGATACAGATTATAAAAGAATATTGCAATTTAACTACACCACGTTACAGCTGCTTAGCTGAAAATTGTGATATTAAGCATATCGTGATATTGTGATGTTAAGAAAAATGTTCCAGTAAGCTCAGGGTATCACAACTATTAACCAACAAGAAATTGCCTTCCTTTCCTCAACCTTAGGATTCCAGGTAATCTTACATATATAGTGTAAGCGGGGTAATTGGTGCTTCATCAATAAGATATAATTACCTTTATAGTTTTCCACAAAAAATACACTTTTAAACTGGAGGACAGTTTTATAGATACAGTTTTAGACCATCTACCATTGGAAGGATGGAGCGTTAAAAATTCCTTTTGTAACCGTTTTATTAGTTCACACTTTTCACAGTTAATTTTTGGCTATAAAGATTTTTTTTATGTAAAATTATGCATATGTATCTTTATTATCACAATTTTGTTAGAGAGCAGATGCATTTTGAATACCCTTCCAAAAAATATATTCTGCAATGAATTTTATTATAAAACAATGGCAAGTGACACAAACTATTTAGGTTTTCCTTCCTAAGTATTTAAGACTGTAAAATCAATATTTACAGCTTTAAAGAACATTTATTCAAACCATAATATTCTCTATTTATTTTAAGTCACATTTGCATGTTTTTGTCAGTTGAATTTCTGAGACTGCTGTTGAAATGTAAAACTATATATTAACCACACACATAAAATTGAGGACCTTTTTTTAAAAATTTTAGTACATACAATAAAACCTGCACGACACCCACATATCCTAAACAGGGGGTGTCATGAAGCCACTGACAAAACATGATATATCACAGGTGTGCATTCAAGCATGCACATTCAAAAATCTGAAACAATGTGTCTAACATATGTGGATCATACCTTGGCCTGGTGGTGTAAGGCACACAGCCTGCGCGATAGCTGCCAAAACAGAAAGCTCTGCTAATCCTATTCGAAGCTTTCCACCTAACGATCTGGGAAAAAAAAAAAAAAAGACTTAGAAAAGCATTATTTTATTAGGTATAGAAAAGACAATCCATTTTTTAGATATTCAATACCTAACAACATAATATACATCACACAAAGAATACATGCAACAAACACCCTCATCCAGTACACAGGAAGAGAACCTGTATGCCGACATAACTGGCCCCACTTTCTAAATTTGCCGTTTTTGTTTCACTGACTGAAGACTAAACTTTGGACAGAAAGGCCCACAAACAGCAACTGAAAGCATCTGCAGTAAAGGCCTGGCAGGGCATTAAAAAGGAGGAAACCCAGCATCTGGTGATGTCCATGAGTTCAAGACTACAGGCTGTCATTGCCAGCAAAGGGTTTTCAACCAAGTATTAGAAATTAATAGTTTATTTTCAGCTTTTAAATTTGTCCAATTACTTTTGAGCACCTGAAATGCAGTGATTGTGTAAAAAAAAAGTCCTAAGTTCCTCACATTTTTTCATGCAATCTGTTTTTTCAACCCACTGAATTTAGGCTGAAAATCTGAGTTGTTTATTTAAAATTAATTGCGGTAATGTACAGAACCAAAATTAGAAAAAAGTTGTCTCTATCTAAATATTTATGGACCTAACTGTATGTATGTGTGTATGTATTGCTCAGTCACAGTGTGCCTTTTTGCTTACATGCATGCAAGTGTTACCATCGGAAAAATGGAAAATGTTTGTAGTTACTGTCAAGCCAAGAAGTTTAAATCTGAGTCTCCTGGTATTTGCTGCAAAAAAGAGTGTCAAATTCTGCCAACTGGAGACACTACCACAAGAACTTTAGAATTACACATCAGCAAATAACTCAGAGTCAAAGCATTTTCTTAATAATATCAGAAAATACAACTCATGTTTCCAAATGACATCATTCAGCGCAACATCAGTTGTTCAACAGACTGGATTTCCATCCACATTCACGGTGCAAGGGCAAGTTTACCCATAAAGCGGGATTGTTACTTCCGCTGCCAGATCAACCACCAAAATTTCTACAACTTCATTTTATTGAAAATGAACTAATAGAGACTAAACAAAGGTGCACCTACATGTCAGGAACAAAATTTCAGATTGTCTTAAAGTTACAAAGAATGTTTCATGAGCACAATGTTCTTACTAAAACATTTAAAATGGCATTGGAACATATGCCATTAATTTAGGTTAATTTATTTGGATTGTAGTTTAATTGTATATTGTACTTATATTTTAAAACCTGTAAAAAAAAAAAGCATTTCTTTGATTTAACACTATAGCTTTAATTCCTTTTCCTGTATAATATAGGATTATAATAAAAAAATACCTGGGCAACGCTGGGTAATCAGCTAGTTGTATTATAAAAGCAAGTCAAACTAAATACTGCTGTGATATGTGATAAAGAAACTCTTATAATATTATCCTCCCCTCCGACCCTTACCTGTTATTCCCCTCCCAGGCTCACACACCGAGGTCAATGCTAACAAATATTTGACACATTCAAAGAATATTATTCTAAAAGCATTTTTGGTCATACCCCTGTACAGAAATGCTCATTTGCTTACCTGCTGGTAAAAATAACATACCTTGCAATGTAACGTGCTTCAGAATGCCTGCATGCCACAAACAAGCCCTTAATGATATCAATCTTCTTATTCATAGACTAAAAACGAAGAGGTATAAATAAATCAGCCCTTGTCGACTAATTATTTTTTTTTAAAAAACATTATAAATATTCTAAAATTAGGGTTACATTAATTCTGCAACAAAAAAAACTTTTTATATTTTTAATATATAACTTGGAGATGAAAACTAAATATCATTATTTTTTATTTTACACACAAAGATTGCATAAATTCATGACTTCTAATAATGTCTAACATGTACATAATATACATATATACATACACGTATTATACACACATTATATACACATACACACACACAGTCATGTTCAAAATGTCCTATTAACTAAAAAGGTAATTTATCAATAAACTAGAAACTTTCACCCTCATTGCCACTCTTCGATGATTGCCATATGTACCAGATTACCATGAAGTTTCCAATTGACAATTTAAGGTAATTACTATTTCTACTTTTAGAATCCATCTCACCAGTGAACAAAACCTGATCCCATTTTGATAACTTGGGTGTTATTAAAGTAGCAAACAGGATTCTTGGAGAACAAAAAAAAAGTGAAGAACTTTATTCTCTAATAAACAGATTATAGGATTTAATAATATGATTTCTATAAAAACGTAGGTCTCCTATTTCACTAAAATTAATTTGTGCATTAATACGTAGGATTCCCAATAAGACACAGAATCAATCATTCTTGGTGGCAAGTCTTAAGCTTCAATACCTCCTGAGTCACAAACTGGAAACAAGAAAACTTGTTTGAGGACAGCAACTCAGGAAGCCACTGAGACAGAATACCATTACAGGTAGTCCCCGGGTTACATACGAGATAGGGACTGTATGTTTGTTCTTAAGTTGAATTTGTATGTAAGTCGGAACAAGAAAACTTTTTTAACCTCCTGAGCGTTACACTGAGGTCTAGATTTCTGTACCAAAAGTGATCCACTGTTTTTCATGAAATTTTTTTTTTAAATTGTAGACCTGTAACTTACAGAAATATATCCGAACAGGGGTTCTAGTAGATATTATGAATATAAAAAATGTTTGAAACACACAATCATTTAAAAAAAAAATTACATTTAATAAAATTAAAGGAAAAACACAAAAATCAGCTTAAACATGACTACATAAACAAAGCTTGAAGCCATGGCAGGGGGGGTCAGGCAGGTGGTGATGTCCAGGTCCAGGCAGAGATGTCAGAGTCCAAGCAGAGGTCAAAGCAGGCGGAGATGTCAGAGTCCAGGCAGAGGTCAGGGCAGGCGGCAGGCAGAGATGTCGGAGTCCAGGCAGAGGTCAAAGCAGGTAGCAAATGGTCAAAATTAGGCGAAGATCAGCAAAGGTAAGATAAGACACAGTGTTACACACTAGCCATCCAGGGAATAAGTGGCAATTTTTAAAACTTTGATTCTGTATTTATTGGGGTTTGTTTTAAATTATTTTGTATTGATTGGATACGGGAGTTTGTATCCAATCCAATACAAAATAAGAATTTGAATTTCCAAGTTATTTACTTTTATTTTATTTATTTTTTTGTATTGGATTGGATACAGGAGTTTGTATTCAATCCAATACAAAATGAGCGTTTGAATTTACCAGTTATGTACTTTGTATTAATTTTATATTATTTTGTATTGGATTGGATACGCAAGTTTGTATCCAATCAAATACAAAATATAAATTTGAATTTCCAAGTTATTTACTTTTATTTTATTTACAAAATGACAGTTTGAATTTACCAATTACACACTTTGTATTTATTTGAATTATTTTGTATTGGATTGAATACAGGAGTTTGTATTGAATCCAATACAAAATGAATGAATGAGTTTCAATTTGAATTTCCCGACGTCATCACGCACGCAGGGAGGAGCCGTCCGTTTTTTTTTTCTCCGCCGGGCGGCTTCTCGTTTCAGAAGGCACCCGGCGCTGGAACGAGAAGGACGTGGGACAATCAGCGGGACCAGGTAAGAAGCCGGTCGGCATCTTGTGTTCCGCAGGCCGGCATCTTGTGTTCCACCGGCACCCGACGCTGGAGAGGGAGATCGACAGACGACGCTGGACGGAGGACGACGCTGGATGAGCACAGGGGGACCAGGTAAGTATGGACGGGAAAAATCTCGGGGTTAACCATCCTAGCCGTTTTTTTTTGCCCGTACGAAGGTCGGGCTTAACGGCTAGGTGGTTAATAAATGCAATTAGGACAGATGTTGACAAACAAAGCAGGAAAAAAAAAAAATTTGACGGAGCCTAAACATTTGTTAACTTCGGGAGCATGCTGTGCTTTTATATTCAAAAAGAAACAACTTCAGAGTTTGTCTTGGTCATTAAAGAGTTACAAGATGTTACAGATCAGCTCAGCTCTTAAGATCACCCACAACCTCAGCTGTGTTTAGCAAAAGATTTTTTCTGCAGGGCATGCAAACTGGCCCCCTCCAAGCCTCTGTCCTTCACACGAGGGAGCAGTGAAGCCCCGTTAGTATCTAGGAGTTTTCTGTATGTTGGATGTCCTTAACCTGGGGACTACCTGTATTTAAGAAGAACCAACATTTATTTGAAACTCTGACCACATACATAAGTGCAAAACTTTGTCACCAGCAGATGGCACATTTTTTAACTCACCAGCCCCAAGAAAACATTGTCTGAAAGATAGGGGTACTGCATGGTGTCCTGAACAAACATGGAAGTTCTACTTTTCTCATGACTCAACTCAGTTGAACCTAATTGAGTACAAGGACATAATGTCTGACAGAATGATCTTAATCCACCAACATAAATACCATCAGGACTAGAAGTCAGAGGTGCTGGCCAAGGTCTTAAGACAAGCTCTTATGTTTCAATGAAACACATAATCAGCAATGAATAAAGTTTATTTGGAGGGGAAAGTTAGTTTGTGTAATGGGAATGCCAATAAATCTCAAGAACCAGATTTCATCATAAATGTATCTTAAATATGTATTATTCATTTTTATGGGGCTGCCTAATCTATCTAAATGTACAAAAAAATAAAGGTACTTCAAAACTGTATTTTAATATTTAAGTACATCTCACATCAGTGTGTTTATTATATTGCAATAACATATAAATGCTGATTTTTGTATTGCGGTCATTCAGAACAATAAAGTATACATGGCCTGTATAACCCCAATGGCCTTGTTTGGCAGATAAAAAAGTCAAAGGTAACTGTTGTGTATTTTTTACATTTTAGATTCAGAACAAAAAAGATTGCATAACAAATATGGCGAATTACATTTAGCCCAATTCAAGCTTTGACATATACAAAAAGTATAAAATATTAAAAAGTGTAACTGTACTGTCAAGTACTGTCAAAGCACTAGATTGCTGCATATCAACTTTTCCTCATTGAAGCTATTCACTCATACAAAACACACTTCTTGGAGAAGTTGCTCTTTAATATTCCAAGCCCTGAGGAACAGGGGAGACGGTTTGGTTGGTAACTTTTTATTAACAAATTATCAGTTAATTATTTTTGTACTTTTGGACCTAAAGTTTTACACAGTGTCTTTTATTAGTATTATTATTTCTCCTGGACAGCCTGACTTCCAAGAACAGATTCCATGTAAATGCTATGTAGTATGTCTGCTTGTTACCCTGTCATGAAATTCTAGTCTCTTCACACAAATAACTGTGGGTCGGCTCTTCTACTTACAGTTGTGATATTTGAAACCTTTTGCAACTGTACATTAACCTACAGCAGAGTCATTTATATTTGGTTTGTACCACTATATGTATATGCAGAACAATATTTATGGTAGCTATATGATACTGCATACATTTCCAGTTAAAGTGCTACTGGACCTCACTAAAGTTGGTACAACAAAATACCTTTACTGTCACAGTATGTTAAATATATTTTCACCCAAGCTGACATTTACATATTATCTTTGCAGAGTAGACAATACACCACAAATTAAATACTTAGTCCTTCCTTCAATCTATTTTTAAAAAATATTTGGCGGCTCAAATTATGCAAAAACATAGAAAAAAACGAAAGCTGGGGTTTGCTAAATCAGCATTATTAGGGTTAAATAATTTTTATAAATACAAACAAGCTCAAGTACTCTTATTAATAGGTCATTAAAACTTCATGGGAAATAGGATCATGTACCTATACAGAGTAATCCCTAGGTACAAGAAAGTGTAACGTCTTGTTTTTGCCGACACGTTTCACCAACAGTAGACAATGGTAAAGGACTATATTATATATATACCGTGTTTCCCTGAAAATAAGACCTACCCCGAAAGTAAGACCTAGCACTATTTTGTAAACCTGCCCTAATATAAGACCTACCCCCAAAACAAAATAATACAACAAAATTTTAGGGAGATGTACAGTAATAGAGTACACGTAGTGTATTTGTAACAAGCCATGTTGTTGAAAATTTGTTACTTGTGATAGAGTAGAAAGGTCGGCATGGTGAGGATGTTGATAACGCTCCTAATGAAGTCACTGCCATAAAATGCATTGAGTGGGGCTTACTAGCATCTTCGCATTTATGGACCATATTTTGTGCCATCTGGACATATCCCAGAAGCTGTTATTACAAGTGACTGATACTGGTACTGATTGAGCATTGTGTTATGTCAGTGCATTGGTGTTTCATTTTTTTTAATAAAGTTTGAGGTTAGTTTACGCAATGGAGGAAATTAATATTGCCCTGGTTCAGGTAAAAAAGAAAAACTACTTTTGGCAAAATTAAAGACTTAGCTTTCATCACCTCCTTGATTTTATAGAAGATAAAATAAATACTATCTCACATAAAAGATCAGGGACAAGAATATTTCTAATGGGTTTAAACAGATATTCCTGAAGAATGCAAATTTCAGATCCCATGTATACACAAGAAAACAGACATGAAGGACCACAATGGAAACTCCTGAACAAAATTCTAAATCAAGTAGCGAGAAGACGAAAGTCTCCAAAAAAGGATGGAAAGTTTAGGGACAGTGATCAACACATCTTATGTTTCCAGACCAATAGGCCATAATCAGAGAAGAAAGATACTAGGCAGAATAGAAAAGGGGGAACCAAGTTATACTGAGAGATTTTAACCCCTTGTGATCTTTAAAAACAGAAGCATCTTCTACTAGCATGGTAGTTGCCCTGTTGGGACACTGCTGGATCTACTGTGGGGGCAGACAGGTTGTTACAGTTTCTATTTTCTGTAAGGGGAGATGTCAAAAGTGAGTGTATGGGAAAGGTCTTTGTCACCTTACGTATTCTGAATGACCTTAGGATGGAGGCAGCACAGATGAAAACAACAGGCTTGTCTTCTAGCGAAAAGAAACTTTTAAAACCTAGCAGCTCAGATAGACTCTTATGGCCTGAACCAAAGACAAAGAGAGGGAAGAACCCCTTTTGAGAAACTAGAACCTGTTTCTGGGGGGACTAAAGAATGATATCCTGTTTAAAGAAAGGAGCAAATATTACCCTAAATCTGAAGGACTACTTTTTAGGCTGCTGTGTTAACCTGACAGTAACTTACTGCTATGTCCATCAAAGAACAATAAGAAATTTAATTTTTAAAAAGTAATTTGGAGAGCTGAACGTTCTTAAAACAATTCAATAGTATCAGATCATATGAACTTTGCAATTTAATAATATAATCTAACTATGCCCTCTTTAATACACGATAATAATACACTGCACCACTACAATAAAGTATAGCACCAAGAGGTGTTAAGAAAAATGCCAGTACATTATAAATTGATTTGAGTAAACAACTGCATCAAACTGCTGTGTGTATAGCTAATTATATTCACAGCACATGTAGTAAAGGTCTAAGGCAAAGAAAGCCATGTACCTATATCCTTTGTGTTTCATTTTTTCCATCAATTTTCATCTATTTTAAAATCCACTGATCTACTCCTTAGGCAGTAGCTTGCTAATCAAAATGTTAAGCTGTTCCTGTGTCAGCAAAATTAGATACATTATGACTATTTATATGTCCTGGACTTAGATCTAATAGAAATGTACTAATAATTCTGGCTTAAGCTTGGATTTAGACTGCATTATGGAAATCAATGAACTACATATGTTTTAAACATCTGCTTGCATGCACCCGCTTTTTGTGTTTGGAAACATATTTGGGTACCTTGGCTGATTATCAGTATTGTTTAAAGTAGAAAGCAATGACTATAAAGAAGCTCAACCAGACTAAATTTGACTTTATTATTACTCATATATACTGACATCTGAGAAGCAAAATGTGCCCTATCACTGAGATTTGAATTATAACTAAAACTATTAAAAAGCAAAAGAGTAGATGTACATATATGACTGATTTATGTATCAGTAAATTATTTGTAATTTACCTGCAGATAATTTTGTTAAAGTGGAACTTTATTTAAAAGAAAAGAGCTGACAGGCAGGAATTATTATCACAATAAAAGACTCTCTTCTGTCATAAATGAAGCAGGACAATTACTGAGCACATGCAGCCAATTACCTTAATCAAGAAAGATGCCAGCACTGAAATCCGGGATTGCAATATGCAAGGTAAGCATCCTAATGTACAAATATACTGTGCATACTTATTAATAAAAGCTCTACCCTTTTAAATAAACACCTAAAAACCACACAGCATAAATGCTGTGTGTTTATTAAACTATATAAACTATCCTTGCAAGAATGATAATTTACCTTAGAAGTTAACAGCATAAATTCTCCTAATAACTGAGCCCCACTGATTGTTCACCCAAATTACTATTAGTACTTCACTCAATACTAATCAGGTCTCTCCTCCTATTGTGTGTAAAGCTACATACACACTTCCAATTATTATCGTTGGAAAACGAACGACGAACGTTCATGCACGATATATATGAACGATCGTATAGCACCGATCCTGCACATAGAGTTAACGAGACGATCGTTCGTAGATATTGTACACACAATAGCTTTTATGTACCCTTGTTCTTGTTCTTCTCCCCCCCCCCCCTTTTTCTCTCCCTCACTGTACTTGGATTTATGTATGATGTTCTCTATGCTTAAAATGAATAGATATATTCATTCATATTAGAAGATATATTTAACAAAAAATGTATACAGTATATGTGGGTGTTAGGTTCCACATTTACTCATTATTGAATACTTACAGCGTTACCAGCCATCTTGGCAATCTCTTTCAGCTTGTTAAAGACACCAGAAACAGTAAGTTTTGGTGGTGTGAACATAGTGCGCTGATTACTACGGCTGCTCTCCGCAACAAGTCCAAGATCTCCCTTCTCTTGAGCCTCGGCTTTAATTTTGTCTAACTGGCGTCCTGCCAAGAAATAGAAAAGACAGGTATAGAATTCATCATAAATAAACCAAATCACATCAAAGGGAACCTGTATATAAATAAGGGAGTTGCCACCGATGATTTATTTTGCTAGGCAGACATGGACCGAAAACAAACATGTAGACATCAGTTGTCCCAACCAGGGACCATGTATGTTGATGATCACTGACTCACTGGGTAGTAAAAATAAAAGTACAAGCAAAAGCAGCTTCCATGCTCCTGCCCTGCAAAGTTCCTACTGCAAAAAGATTTAAAGAGGTTATAAGATTGTATTTTTAATTCATTCATTGAGGTGTACCCTTTAGAAGATCCCGTTCAATCAGATATGAAAAAGTTCCACTGGATGAAACCTGTAGTGAAGGTAATGCAGAAGATTCCATTGACCTTCTAAAAAAAAGCTTGCTGTCTGGCTGATCCAGTGGCTTTAGTACTATCTGAGGACCGAACCAGGAACAAGTGTGCAATTTTGACTTAAATTAACTAACTATACAAAATTTTATGTGTAGTACTTTCACTAAAATCAAAATCCTTTTGATCATAATAATATGGTGTACGCTTATGTTACATACTGACCAATACATATCCAATAACAGATCAATAAAGCAACAGGGAAAAAAAATTTGAAATATGTTCATACCAGTCGCTTGTGCAACTGCTTTCATCAATATAGTTTCCCCAATACCAAGTTCAATGCCTTCATAGGCAGGACCCAATCGATTCAAACACAGGTAGATAGAAGGCAAAAGATCCCCAGGCGATAGACAGATAACAGAACGCAGAAAATTACTAAGTGTCTCTATGTTCTTTAAGCTGAAAAAAAAGAAAGCAATATATTATAACAAATACCACAGTAATACCATGTTTACATGTGCAGATCTTTAGAATTGTTTAGCTGTGAATACAGCACTACAGTAAATATTAAGCTCAGAGCTCTCAGCCATTAAGTGAAGCATTATAGCTGTCAAAGTGGTAAATAAGGTGCTCTGTCAGTCTCACCATCAATCAATAAACATTACTCTCTTGTTAAAGGGCTTTCTATTAAAGACTACCAAAAAGGTGCCCAGCAATAATAGGTTGGCTCTACTGAAAAAATCTTCAAAACATGGGAAAATAATGGCTTCAACACCAGAGTCAGAGCCACCAACCAGGGAAAGAGTTTGGTGTAAACAGAACCAGCCTGTGCAGAACACAGACAGACTTGTCTGGAAGGTTGTGTTGCATACAGTATGTCTTGAGTAAAATTGTGTGAAGGGAACGGTCTCAAAAGGAGGCTATTATCAATCATAACTCTTATGAAGATGTGAAAACTCTGACCAGGTTTGCTGGATCACCCAGCTTCACTGTAGAAAATGTATCCTCTCCAGCCTTGGAGAGCATTAATAAATAAGGCTCTATGAGCAACTGCTCCACAAGTTCAAAAAACCAAGGGATCAACCACAGCATTGCCTGGATCTATTTTAAGGTATTTAGACCAGTCAGACATTGGTTAAAAAAAGTAAAGACACAACCAGGATCAGGTGTGTAACACAACCCATCAACAGAAACAGAGAAAGGGGCAAAGAGCTTCCAACCATTTATCAGATGGAGCCTTGAAGACAAGTGCATTTCCACTGGAAAAGCAACCATTTTAAGGCAAGACACACAGCTGTATGCACAATAGACTGTTTCTGAACAAAATCTAACTAACAAGCTCTGAGGGGAGGGTGAAATACTTGCCACTTTATGAGTTCTAAAAGACAGAAGTAAATTCTGTAAGGTGTAAGTTTTAAAGTTTTGACCCAGCCCCAACCAAGGCAGCCTCCCAGACTCAGAGGGACAGAACCAGAAATACATGCTGCAGATGTTGGCATCTTCATTAGGGAAATCATGCAACCTTGAAGGATATAGTAAATATTAAAGTGAGCCAAGGCACCCAATACAGAGGGACTGTGTCTATTAAGGCATAATTAAAACAATAGAAACACACAATATATAAATCATACAAAAGCCAATTGTTTTACCAATAATGTATGTGTCCCTCAACATGTTTGGCTAATTCAGGAGAAACTCCAATGGTATTACAGTTTAATAGAAAATACAGCTCAATAATATAACTTAAAAGTCCCAATGATTTATATATTGTTGTTACATGTAACTACAGGACTTGCTGTGATCTGCGTAAAAAAATATATAGGATTAATTTTGATATATATAATTTATATATTTGTATTAGAATTAATTCATGGATTATTTACCGTGCAGATTCATCTTCTATCATTTCAAAGGTGCGTGCAACTGCCAAGTATGGAACCCTAATTAAGATAAGAACACAAGTAGTTACAAGTTAAAAAAATTCCTAGAATATCTGTAAAAACCTGTAAAAAAACTTAAGCTGAACCTGTCATATTTATTTATAGGCCCTTATTTAATAAAGCTCCCCAAGGCTGAAGAGGATACACTTTCAGCAGTGAAGCTGTGTGATCCAGCAAACTTGGAATGGATCTGGTTCAGGATTGAAAACCTTTGCTAACAAATAGCAAATGACTTTTAGGAAATCCATTCCAGGTTTGATGGATCACCCAGCTTCACTGATGAAAGTGTATGTTCTCCAGCCTTGGAGAGCTTTAATAAATCGGGCCCATAAGTCTTCAATGATATCTACAATGAGATAACCTTTTAATTTCCCTGTATTTATATATTTTGCTGAACATTTTCAAACTCCCATGAATTATTGTGACATCTACCCTGTCCTGGCTTTTACCTGAAGTGACATTTTACAATTGTCTTCAGATCTGTAACAAAAGGAGTTATAGCTGTAATGAGCTGTGTTATTATGTGCTTTGTAAATCATAAAATATTAATGGTCTTTTTTTTACTATAATTTTGAATCTCTTTTGGAGCCTCATTCTCTGAATACTTTATTATCAATATTCATTTGACAAGCCTTCAAGAATGATCATTAGTACCTGGTAGCAATGTGGAAGTATTTTATGTTGATAAACGACCATTGATTTGGTCTTACAATATGCTATGAATAGGGTTTTTATTATCCATGTTAGATGTCAGTTTATGTAATAGCAACATGTTTAATATGCTTAATTATACTAATAAGATAGAATACTATAAGGATAATAGGATAGGATAACAGACAATTTTAAGCACAATTTTATCACAAATGATATGTTAATGGATGCCTTAAAAGTCCCTTGGAGTTAAAACCTTGTTTATATTTGTATACTCCTTAGCATTTTATATACTGCTGGAATTGGCATTAACCTTTGCCACATTGGTTACTAAGTACTGTTATATGTCCAGTAACAGTCAAAATAAGATTACCAGTGAAGAAGCACCTGCACCTTCCTTTGTTTCTTTCTTTTAAACTGAAATTTTGCCCTTCCTTCTGCAGCCAACGTTCTATCCCTTAGGTTATGACTTGCAAGACAATGCTATTCATGGAGATTCTGGCATTTGCCTACTGAATGACGGAAGTCACTGCGTACTCCTATTACCACTAGAATACCCTCAATGTTTTTGAGGAACATGTCTAGTGTGGTTTTTGGGGTGTCAGAAAGATTTCTGTCCCCCTTTGTAAGCACTAATAGACTGCAATATCAAATAAAGAGGGTGTGGAGTGGGAGTAGGTCCCACATGGCTTGGGAATATATGCTGTATATGGTGTTGGTCTTGTGTGGTCTTTGTCTTCCCGGTCTTTGTCGTGTCTTTCCCCCATTGTTCTTGATGTTAGGTAGGTGGCTCATGGTACAAATATTGATGATAGAATCAATTTATAGGCGACATTTCATAGGCAGATATTATATGCCTACAGGACACTTTTCCACTGTTTCTTGCCCAAAATACTTTCGTGCCGCCTATCCCACTGTTCTTAAGGCAAGTGCCACGGTAAAGCGGAGTGGAGTGCTCATTGGTTTTAGGAAAACAGTGTCATTTCGATCAGATAAAGAGGTAGCTGATGGGGACGGTCGTTATTTGCTTCTAGTAGAAACATTGAATGATGCCAAAGTAACCTTGGTATCTTATTATGCTCCTAATGACAATCAGTAACGTTTTTTTTTTTTTTTAAAGCCTCATAAACCTAGTATTCCAACATGTACAGAGCATTTTGATAAATTACTAATGTACCTTTAATGCCAAATCTGGACAGGAAAAAGGTGTCTATGGATACCGTTATATTTAAAGATAATAATACATCCAATAGATTGCTTGAATTACTTAGATCCAAGATGCTGGTAGATTTGTGGAGGGAACTACATCCTAAAGATTTAGATTATACTAATTTTTCCCCATCCTCATCATTTGTTAACGCATATAGACCACATTTAATATATCAAAGGGCATTGCCTTTGATAACGACATTGATAACGTGATATTCGGGAGGTTTCATGGTCTGACCATGATGCAGTTTGGACTACATTATCCTCTCTTTTTCCGAAATCAGACTCATTTAGTTGGTC
Organism: Pyxicephalus adspersus; assembly: GCF_032062135.1. Lineage (NCBI taxonomy): Eukaryota > Metazoa > Chordata > Amphibia > Anura > Pyxicephalidae > Pyxicephalus > Pyxicephalus adspersus. The sequence goes on along the minus strand of NC_092868.1, from coordinate 29,497,718 downwards.
ACTTAATGACTCTTTACTAAGTAACCCAGATGTGGGTCAAAAACTACAGGGGATTATGGCTGAATAATACTTTATCTGAAGTGATACAAGCTAATAAATGCCTGAAGTCAAACAAGAGTCTGGGACCTGATGAATTTACGGCAGTTTAATATAAAAAATATCAACAGATTTTAGGGCCTTATCTGGTATGTTTACATGTATTTTGAAAGGGGAGGCATTGCAACCTAGTATACTGGATGTGACCATTTGTATGTTACCAAAACCCCTTACCGATGCAACAACTTAGTCTAATTATAGACCGATATCTTTACTTCACCTGGACGCCAAGATCCTGACCATGCGAGTATTGGGAATATTGTATCAACTGACCAAACTGGTTTTATTCATGGACGGCAAGCAGGAGACAGCATACAGAGGGTACTACATTTAGTACATCAGACTAAACAAGACAAAACCCCAGCATTATTATTAAGCTTAGATATTAGTAAAGCGTTTGATTCAGTATTATGGCCATACCTTATGTTATTACTAATTAAGTGGGGTTTTGGACCAAATTTTTGTAAATGAGTATCCTCTCTATATGCTTCCCCTAAAGCATTTATCCAATATATGGGCTACCACTCAGAGTTTTTTGATAAGTAGAGGTACTAGACAGGGTTGTTGAGTATCACCACTACTGTTTGCACTGGCGGTGGAGCCCCTGGCTATAGCAATTCGTAAGCATGCAGATATTCAGGGAATAGAGGTGAAAGGCAAACATAAGTTTTGCCTCTTTGCGGACGACATACATCTTAGTTTGACAAATCCCATGGTATCTCTGCCTAATTTTAGGGCATTTTCAGACTCTAAATGTTACTTTGGCACCAGAAATGGTGAAGATACTCAAAGAAAACTTCCCTTTTCAATGGGAACCAAAAAGGCTTAGTTAGTATTTATTGCTTCTTTTTATGATGCATTATATGCTGCTAATATTCCTGATCTGGTCTCTTTGAATCATGGAAACGATATCAATTATCATGGTTGGGTCGGATAGCTTCTAATAAAGATGTCCTGGTTACCAAAACCATTGTACCCTATGAGAGTTCTTCCATTAGCTATACCTACTCAGGTACTTAAATTGTTACAGCGCAAGATGATCAAGTTTATTTGGAGGGACCACAAGTCCCTAGACATACTTTATTTCCAACTAAGAGTATGGGAGGCTTATCAGTACCAAATTTGAGCTTGTATTATAGGGCGGCTCACGATGTTCCCCCCTGGCATAGAGGAACCAAGGCATTGTGCTTGGTGGATGGAGAAGGGCCTTTACAGAATTCATCATTTTTTAAATCTGTCTGGGATAATTCCATTTAATGAATTTTGTGAGAAGTATGAAGCCCCCATCATATATATCTAAAGGGGAGGGGGATTTGGGTGAAAAGTTTCAACAAGAGGACTGGGATCAGATTTGGCATACAATAGCTCATTGTAGTATTAATGCTTCAGCTGTGGAAACTAATTATAAACTAATGATGAGATGGTATATGATACCACCCAGGCTTGCTAAATTTCAGTTGAATTGAATTGTACAGGTAATTGTTTTAGGGGCTGTAACACCTCAGGAACTATTTGGTGGGAATACCTAAAAATTAGGAAGATTTGGATGGGAGTATATCAAATTGCATACACCATTGTGGGTTGTTCTTTTCCTAAGCACTCTTGAGCCTGAAACCATCTATTATATAATATATATATATATTTTGCTGGATTTTTTTTTTTGCTTTTTATAGGTGGAAATAAATCTTTAGCGGGTAAGATAGCATAATGTAGTATGAATAAATAAACCAAACTCTAATTTCATGGAGTTAAGGGGATGATAAAAATTGATCTAGATCATTATGCACAATTGCTATTAAAAGATGAAATGGCAAGGATTATCTCTCCTTCCTTAAAGTCACATAGTCACAAAGAAATATTATATTTTTATATATTTCACTTGTCACAGGGTAATTCTTTTTTTTTTTCACAAAAATAAAAGATAAAAGTTAGACACGATGAATGTCGGTTATACATGATGTTTGGGGAGAAGGGAAGTAATTCCTTCCCCCTCCTGGTATTGTCACTATTAGGAGGATTATATGATTGATGATAAATTGTTGAACACTAATTAAGATAAAATAAAAGGGGAAGTAATAAGAGGTTAAGAGAGGGGAGGTAAGGATTAAACTATTTAGGGAGATTGAACTACTACTAAGTATTAGTTAAAAGAGAACTAGCAGAACCCATGAAGTTAGTAGGTTAAGAAAGATGGATATAATGGAAGGAGTTGGTACTTGTATTAAATTGCTGTTGTTATTGATTTGAGGTAGATTTACAGAATTTTTAAATTAAATGTAAATGAAAATTAATAAAGATATTAAAACAGAAAAAAATAACAAATGAGGAAAGATGATTATATGACAGGTAAAAAAATATAGGTATAATGTCTCAAAAATATTACTTAAACCAAATAAACAAAAAGAAAAAATTATAGAAATTATATTTCTTTATAAAAAGTAGCCAATTAGTGAACTGCGATTTTTTTCTAGGTGGAAAATTGGCACACATTGTTTGATAAATTGATGAAAATGTATTGGCGTTTGTCTGTAGTTTTATATATGTGGAAAAACTGTCCTAATGATTTTCAAATAATAAAATGATTGTCCCAATCATATTAATATCATCCTAGATTTTTACATATTACACAGCACTTCAGCAAAGTCCCTACCATAGTCATGTCATTAACACAGTCTAAGGCCAATTTGTGGGAAATCAGTAAAACTAACTGTATGTTTCTGATATGTAGAAGGAAACCTACATAAACACAGAGAGAACATACAAACCCCTGTCCATGTTTCTCAAAAATAAATAGTTATGTTTTAAGTCCAGAACAGAATGTTGTCCTATTTAGTATGAATAGGAAAGATGTGAAGACCCTACAAATAAAGTTATTTTCAGGTGCAAGAGAACCAAAATAAAAGGCAAATGGAAGCACTTGTTGGAAACATAAGGTGTCCAGACTTACTAGTGGTACCAATTTATACACAACAGGTTCAGTTTAACAAGATACATTAAAGTTTCCCTTTAAGAGGTAAGTATTCACTGTAGGCCAAAGTTAGGTGTGTGTGTGGCTACATTTTGTGAAAGTTTGCTAAGTAGGATCACAGAAATCGACAATTTGGTCCACCTCTGTAGGCAGCAACTAGCTTCCAAGCCTAAACGGGGATTACTTTTCTTACAAATTTAACTGCATTATGATCCCAAAATAATTTTTTTTGTAAATCTTGGCAAATTACCAGTGTAAAATTTCTCACAGTTCACCAGGCCTAATACATTATTTCTATAAATACAGACTAGGTCATGATGTGTATACACATTGCTCCTAAAGGAAGAATTACCACCAGCCAATAAGTCAACAAGGTGACTTGTGTGGGTAAGAATAGGAGGTTTTAGGGCATGTTCAGACGTCCTTTTTCCTAGACTTTTGGAAGTGTTTTTACAGTTTAAATGAAAATTATTGGGTTTGTTTTTTGAAGGCTTTATTCTTTAATAAGCATTTGTTTAGAAAGCTCCATGTAGCTTCTGTGGACGTTTGGCCATTCAAATGTCTCCTTAGACTCACATTCAATGGCTCATAAAAGCTTGTGCAGGCATTTATGAGCTTTTGCTGCAGGCTTTTATAACAGTTTTTAAAGTTAGGTTATAGTTTCCTGAAAAAAAAAAAATAGCTATTACAGAAGTTTAAAAAGCTAGAACAAAAGTCTATAAAAGTGTGTACATGCTTATGCAAACCCAAGGGTTTTTTACGTGAAAACTTTCCTGGAAGCCTTTTTTGCGCAGAGTAGGCTTCCAGGGGAATTTCACAGGCAGGTTTTTCAGAAGAAAGTCTGAACCAAAATTTAGTAAATGCATATCATACTACCTAGAAATACTTACATCTGCTCATAAGTCCAGCAGGCATCATTTACAGGATGATAATTACTTTTTGATGGATTGTATTCTGCCTGTTTGTCCAAAACATCTTGCTTGGGGGTTCCAAAGAAGCTAAATAAAAAAAAAATGTTTATATAATAAACCAGAACACAATCATCTTTAATGAGCACTTTTGTGGCATTTGCCAAAGCAACATATCACCAAGTCATTCTTGACCGAACCCAGCATTTTTCCAAAATCTTTCCAGAACCATGGGGCACGGCACACCCTTCCCTGTACAAAACTATAAACCTTCCTGTTCAGGTCCCTTTACATTCCCAGTTTTAAAACTTCAACACTGAATTTATATTTTATAACTGTGTAGTCAGCTTTAATTTTACATATAATAGGAACACAGATCTCAAATGACATTACAGACAATCTTAAGCTTTATACCTTGAAACACTTTTTGTTGACTTTGCAGGTGTTGACTTTGCAGGTGTGTTAGCAGAAGACTTCTCAGGAGCCTTTTCACAAACTTCTTTGTCAGAAGAATTTTCAGACAATTCTTTACTCTCACCCTCAGAGTTTTTTTCAGAAATTTCTTTGCTCTCTTCTTCTTTTTTAATCTTTTTTTCTGAAACTTTTTTACTCCTTTTTTCAAAGAATTTGTCTGACAGTCCTTTACTATTTTTTGATTTGACATGAGATGGACTCACTTCTGCAGAAAAAATGTGGGTGTTTAATACAAATGCAAATGAGTAACCGAGACTTGAAAAATAAAATAGAGACATTTAAAATACAGACCAAGGTTCCTATGAATATGACAACATTATATTATGAGGCCTACTACACAAAAGAAGATCTGTTGCTAATTTTGAGATTGTCTTACTTGTCTGATTTATTCGACTGGTAAATATCATTGGCCCCAAAACAAAGCATACATGTAAAATAATCTGACCTCTACAATCACTGGGGTGGGAATAAAGTGAACAACATGATCTGGCTGAGAATGGTTAAAAAATGAGAGCTCCCAACTGGATTTGCTTTATCACTTGTACACACAATTTGTGTACTTTTGTATAATTACAAACACCTCTGATCACTGAAAATCGGAATGACAATCTGAGGACAATAAAATCTTTTGTGCTGACTTCAGATTACTCGTAAAGAATATAGGCAATAAACAGGAGATCAGGTTCACTGACAATAAATATTGTGTTTTAAAGCCCAGGTTATGAACTGTGCTATACCCATGCATGTTATTTATTCATGGCATACTTTTTGGTTGGAAATGCCCATGTATTTCTCAGTAAAAATGCTGTTAATTGCCGTTACATGGCTCAATGATGCAAAAGGGAAGGGTTTGGGTTCATAGAGCACTGGGCTGGCTTTTCATTGGGGTACAACCTGTATGCCAGAGATGGTTTGCACCTAAATGAAAGAGGGGTTGGATGTGCTAGGGGAAAGATTTAGGGGAATGGTGGAGGGATATTTAAACTAGGACAGAGGTGGGTGGGACAGTTAAATAAGGCGTCAGAAAGATTAGTCAGGGGTCAGAAACTAGTGGAGGGTGGGTTGGGGATAGTTGGGGGGGAGGTTATAGATAAATGTATGAAGCTTCCCTCTTTAAAAACAAACATTGGATTGTGCAGTACTAGTTGTACTGAAAAAAAATACGAAATTGGCAAACAATGATGGTAAAAGCAGCAACGGTTTAAAGAGCCTGTTCACCAATGCTAGAAGTCTAGCAAACAAGATTGGGGAGTTGGAAGCCTTAATGAGTGAGGAGAATTATCACTTAGTTGGCATTGCTGAATCCTGACTTTGTTCTTCGCATGACTGGGCTGTCAATATTCCTGGGTATACGCTCTTTCGTAAAGACAGAGACAAACGAAAGGGTGGCGGTGTCTGTCTGTATGTGAGAAGTGATCTAAAAAGAAGAAATTGAGGATGGAACAAGCAATGAGGTTGAGGCATTATGGGTGGAGTTGAATAACACACAATTATTTATTGGAATCTGCCATAGGCCAACCATTGCTAAGGAAGAAACAGAAAATCAACTACTAGCACAGATAGAAAAAGCAGCAAAATGTGGAAGTGTTTTAATCATGGGAGATTTCAACTACCCTGACATTGGCTGGAGTAATGGCACTAAAGGAACAGCAAAAAGGAGGAAATTTGTGAATTTATTACAAGATAATTTTATGGTACATTTTATAGAAAGCCTCAACTAGAAATGATACTCTGCTGGACCTAGCTCTTTCTAACAATGCAGAGCTTATAACAAATGTGCAAATAAAAGAGAATCTGGGTAGCAGTGACCATAATATGATTTCATTTAATGTAAGCTGTAAACAGGAAGCAAAAACAGGAAAGATAAAAACATTTAATTTTAAGAGCATATTTTCCTTTATTAGAGGTGGCTCTCTGTGACTTGGACTGGGAGAAAAATTTGGCAAAGAACAGTAAACAGAAATAGGAATCTTTAAAATCTGTTCTACAAAAGTATACTGAAAAATATATTCCAATGGGTAATAAGTTTAGGAGGCTACAATTAAAACCTATGTGGCTCACAGCTGATGTTAAAAAAGCCATAAGTAACAAGAAAAGGGCATTCCAAAAATATAAAAATGAAGGATCACCTTCATTGTTGAAAACTATAAAGAATATAACAAAAGATGTAAAACGGAGATAAAATGTGCAAAACTTCAAAATGAAAGACAGATTGCAAAGAAAATTAAGGCAAACCCAAATTTTTTTTATTAAATATAATAATAGCAAAAAGTTCAGATCTGAGCATGTAGGCCCCTTAAAGGATGTCGCTGGGTTGGTAACTGGGGATAAAGAAAAGGCAGATTTACCAAACACTGTTTTTAGCTCTGTGTACACAGAAGAAAATAACAGAGCTCAAGTCCAAATTCATAATAGCAATGTCGCTGCCTTTAATGAGTCATAATGGCTCAGAATTTATATGATAGAAAAACAGCTGGGAAAAATTAAGGCTGACAAAGCACCAGGACCTGATGGATTACATCCACCTGTCCTCAAACAGCGGTTATTGCAAAGCCATTTTTTTTTTAATTTTTAGAGACTCTAGTCACTGGCAAGGTACCAATGGATTGACCTAAGGCCAGTGTGGTTCTTATCTTCAAAAAATGAACAAAGTCATTACCAGGTAACTACAGACCGGTTAGTTTAACGTCCATAGTTTGAAAGGTCCTAGAGAGCTTGATAAAGAAACACATTGAGGAGTTTCTGCTAGAAAATAATATTATAAGTGATAGTCAGCATGGCTTCAAGACAGATTGAAGTTGTCAAACAAATTTACTGTCTTTTTTTGGGGAAGTAAGTAACAGGCAGACAGTGGAATAGCAGTTTATATAGCGTACATGGACTTTGCTAAAGCATTTGACACCGTACCCCACAGACTGTTAATATGCAAGTTAGGGTCAATAGGTTTAGAAAACTCAATCTGTAAATGGATAGAGAACTGGCTTAAAGACCGCATCCAGAGAGTTGTAATTAATAATTCATACTCTGAATGGTCTAAGGTTATTAGTGGCATACCCCAGGGTTCAGTGTTTGGACCTTTACTGTTTAACATCTTCATAAATGATAAAGAGTTTGGGATTAAAAGTACCATTTCTGTGTTTGCAGATCACACCAAACTATGTAATGGAATTAAGTCCATACAGGATGTCTATAATCTACAAGCAGACCTGGATGTACTGTTTGATTAGGCAGGCAAGTGGCAAATGACATTTATTATAGATAAATGTAAAGTTATGCACTTGGGAGCTAACAATATGAATGCTTCATACTGTCTAGGGGGAATACATTTGGGGGAGTCATAAATGGAAAAGGATCTGGGGGTTCTGGTAGATCATAGACTTAATAACAGCATGCAATGCCAAGCTGCAATATCTAAAGCTAGTAAAGTACTTTCTTGTATTAAAAGAGAATAGACTGCAGAGATCAAGACATAATCCTGCCCCTGTACAAAGCATTGGTCAGACCACATCTGGAATAAGCAGTCCAGTTTTGGGCACCAGTTTACAAAAAGGACATTGTGGAATTGGAGAAAGTGCAGAAAAGGGCATCTAAACTTATAAAAGTTTCAGGGAACATTCGATTGCCTCATAGAATCAGGAAGGAATTTTTTTCCTCTCTTGAAGCAAATTGTACCAGGGTTTTTTTTTGCCTTCCTCTGGACCAGCTATGTCTTATAGGGTTTTATATCTGGGATATGTTTATTTCCCTAGTGGTTGAACTTGATGGACTTTTTTCAACCTAACCTACTATGTAACTATGAACTTTAATTTCAATGTTGTATACCAGCAAAACAAAACAGCTGCCACATCCTTCATACTGGCAAACACCAGCTTGTAAATGAGGGGGGAGGATGAGGCAGACCAGACCTGACCTGGTATTTCAGTTGTTTTAACCCTAAAATTGACGTTATATATTAGACCCATGACTCACCATTTTAAGAACTCAGAGGTAAATTTGAAAATGTATGTAATGTGTTCTTTGCAGTTAAATTGTCACGGTTGTGTTCACCATAGAATGTAATTAGATTCAGAATATTAGTTAGAAAGAGGACATTGCTTTTACATTGCCGCAAACTGTCCCCTGATTACCACACTGCTGTGTGTCCTAAAACATATATTAAAATACCCAATTCTACATACAGAGCTCCTCAGGATATTACTAAAGTATATACCGTAAGGTGACAGAACCGAGAACACAATACAGCATGCTCCATGTGTAAGTTATCTACCTAACTGAAATGAAGTAAACAAATGTTATAAGACATGGGAATGTGTCCTCGGATTAAAATGTAGGTCCCTACTTTTTTCATCTGTCTTTTCAGGTGAGGTGTCCATGGCACATTGTTCAGCCTCTTCCTTTGTTTCAGTCTTAACCTTAGATTTTTTACCACCTGTTAAAAGAAGGATTTAATTAGGATAAATTCACATGAATATTCTATGCAGTGCAAACCTTGTTATACTAAAGCACACATAAAACTAATGAAACTGCTGTTCCCTGCCTTACCTGATTTGACTCAATCTAAAGGTGCTACCTTTCCACAACAGAGTGTCAATAGTTCCCTTTGTGGCAAGTGGGTATTACTACTTTCTCTGACAAAGATTTAGGTTGAATAATATTTGATGGTAGTTTTAAGTAAGGGAGACATCCACAGCATTTAACATGTACACTGATGCACATTCAACACCTATTTAATGCTCATAAGAAGAATCTGCCAAATAATGAATTAGACTACTGTCAAGCAGAATATAAAATTACTTTCTTCTGCACTATATATTGAGAATTGATCTTACCTGTCAGTTTGTGAAGACTTATGGAACAAATCTGCATGGCTCACTGGGGTTGCTGGAATGTCTCAAAACCCAAGAGATACTCATACACAGACATATACAACAGATGTAGCAATAAGTCTAAAGGATCCATTAAAACCCCTTAATATCATAAATAGTGCATGAACAAAATGGTAGTATCTATAATGCTGAATATTATTTAGCAAAGAAGCCCCAAATGCAGCTATTGGGAAATCAAGTCCTACCCTACACACACATCATTACCTTCACAGACAATTTTGTTACAACACAAGATAATGAATAACATTTTTCCCTTGTACAGATCTTTCAGCTTACACGTTTCATTTGTCTTTTCAGGTAATGTGTCCAAGGCACACTGTTCAGTCTCTTCGTTCAATTCAGAATTAGTAGGAGAAATTCCTAATCCTGAAAACCGTTAAAAACACATTTTAAATAAAGTTTCTTTTAATTACTTCAAAAGACAACAAGAGAGGGCCGTGGGAAGTGCAAGGGAAGAAAAAGAAAAAGAAAAGAAAAAGTGCAGAGGCTACAATTGCTTAAATTCCTCCAAAAATACCAATTACATGGCTGCCTATGTCCTCAATACTTGAACTACAGACCTGAAGTAGACTTGCTGCTAGTAAAGTCTGTGCTGTTAAACTTAATATATGTTACCAAGCAGTCACAATGAATCTATACATAAGGGTCAGCATGACACCTTCAATTTTTTTTATATGTATAGCAAGTCCCTGAAGCTCTCAGGCTTTTAAAGTGCATTTGTCAACATGATTATTATAAATCTGTTTTTCATTAGGAATTAAAATAATTTTTAAAAGGGAGAAGTTTTTGCAGCTCACAAATTCTCAACTCATTCTAATAAATTATTTGGCAGCTTGGGATTACAATGTTTCTGTTTTAATATAGTCCTATTAACTGCAGATAGAAAAAGAACTGAATGCAATTATTGGAATCCTTAAACATGATATATTTTGATTTCCGCAACACTACACAGTCAGATCCTCAAACTCAATGCAAGGAAGAAATGAAAGAGCTTGGCTAAGGATCTACCTACACGGAGGTCTGAGGCCCCATTACAATGCAGTCATCCATGTGCCTTAACCCTAGCTAAAAGCATATATCCATGAGACAAGACGGGGTTAAAGCACACATGCAGCCACAAAGCAATGCAGACCTCAGTGTAGGGTAGATACTAGCACCGTCTTTAATCACTCCCCTGCCTGCCATCTGGACAATAAGGAACCAGCGGAACGCTTAAAAGGTCATCCCACTCAACACGTGGGTTTGCAACAGAATCTATTTGGTTCCTAGTACGAGTAATCCTTGACCCTGGATATTAAGGTCTGCAGGAGGTTGATAACAAGACGAATATAGATACATATAATAGCTAAAAAAAAAAAAAAAAAATAAAGAGAAATAAGATGTAATATAAACATATTTATGTATTAGGAGCTTTTCAGAAATAGCTCCATACCTGCAAATTAAGAAGTAAGGAAAGAATCAGAGAGCTCAGTAATGACAAGTTAATCTTTAAGAAAATATCATGTCTTAGTGGGTCAACTCAGACACTAAACCAAGCTATTTTCAGGTATTGGCCATAAGTAGATGCAAGCAGTATACAACGCTTTAACCACAGTGCAAACATGACTACAGCAAAGGACCACTTAAAGTGGAACAAAACCCGGCTGATACTAGTCTGTCCCCATTGCATTGTGGGTGCTGCTATCTTCTACCTTCTTTGGCCATCTTGAGTGGCCAGAATTAGATAACTCATTCATTCAGCCCCAGAAATCACAGGGGAAGCCGGGTTTGCAGGATACCCAACACTTCAAAATTTGACAGCTAGACACTAATCAGGAAGGGCACTTTTCAAGGTGATACTTTAGTTCCATTTTAATACAGGTAATGGCCAATGTGACCATCAGATAATTGATACCACTACAGCCATAGAATGACCACCATGTTACTTCACTGAAGTCAGAGGAAAGAAACACAACAATAATATTTAAACAATACCAATGCAAACCATAGGTTAGCACACTAGAAGCACAGAGTTTAGTAGGATGCTAGGGTGCTACCTCACAAAATGTTTTTAAACATTACATATTAGTTAATAAACACAACAATAATACCACATGAGGGACAACTATAACCACTAGACTCAGGAAGTGACTGCCACAATAAAAGCTAGAATATACAAATAATCCATACTAATTTGCCAAGTCTTATACAAAAAACTCCCTCCATAGAACAATGTTCATCACCAGAAAGCACTGAGTGGACCATACCATCACATAACTGTTCCCTAAACTTCTACAGGTGCTGAAATAGCGTGTGAGCTTTATATACGATATAGGAACAAAGTAAATTCAAGTATAAGAACAAATGATAGAAAACCACAGATTTTTTCCAAACCCTTGGGTATAGCAGACAGTTTTTCCACTGAACTTGGTGGAAAAGAACTCCTAATTTACGGAAGATAGTGTATGTTTGAAGAATTTGTAAGAATTACCTTCATCCGCCTCTTTTTTTTGGCGCTTAGCAGCAGCTTCTTTCGCATTCTCCTCTTGATTCTGTATGTCTGGCTCTGCTGTATTTTCTAATTTTCTTTTGGTTATTTGCTTGCGAGCTGCAGACAAATGAAAAGTCAGACATTGATAGCTAGGTTTTATGTAACACCTCATTTTAATTTATATTCTAACATTAAGGTCATACCAGTTTTGCGTTTGGGAATGTCAGAAGGCGGCATGGAAGCATCTGAAGAAGCACTGGCTGATCTTTTACTGGACTCCCCATTTCCAACAGAGGCTCCTTCCTTTGGAATTGCAGCTGGTGGAGTAGCTGGCTAAAAGAAAGCAGATAATATAAATATATCTACCGGTTTCCTATAAAAGGGTGTTTTCTATGAAATATGATTGTTTTAAAAAAAGGACACAACAACATCATCCAGTAAAAAACACATCCCCATAGCCATACAAAACAACAATAAAGACTGTAATTCCTTTAAATAGAACTAGACAGTCACACTGTGTCTTCTCCTCTGTGTAGATTTACAGGATTCTTATTGGCAAAGTATTTATTCCCATTGCTGTGTTTGGTTTTCCAAACATATAGTGCTGCACATTAATGCCAAACATTCCCATTGTGGTCTTGTCTGTGCAAAGGACATTGTTGCTGATCTAAACCATGATGCCATATTCTTTTTTTGGGGAGAGAAGAATCTATCTCCTTGAAACCCTTCCAAACAAGTCACGCTTTAGTCTTTTGTAATTTTACCATCATGAACTTTAAAAGTTAACATGCTGAGGCCTTTAGAGTCTGAGATGTAACCTGGATTTTCTTTGCAGATTCTCTGAGAAATGCATAGTCTGATCCTGGAGCGAATTTGCTGGGATGTCCACTAAAGGGAAGAATGGCGACCTTCTTGAATGGTTTCCACTCGTGAATAATCTTTCTTACTAATTGTGTATAAAATGCCCAGACTGATGGGATGCAAAAGTTGCTTCAATGATGATTCTGATGTCTTTCTTCCTTGGCATTGTGTTAACACACACCCAAATGCTCCAGACCAGCAAACTGCCAAAATTTCTGCTATTATAGAGGTAGTCACACTTGCTGATGATCAGTTAAGAAAGTGCATTTGATTAGCAGCACTTGGCTGCTACTTAAGGTGCGTACACACTTCCAATTTTTATCGTTCCAATCGAACGACGAACGATCGATTGGGCAAAAAAATCGTTCGTAAAAAAGTAACCAACGACGCCGACGAACGAGGAAAGTCGCTGGAAACGAACGACCGGACCGGCGGATCGGATTGGACGACTATCGTTGAGCATCGTTCGTGTGTACGGTCGTTCGTTGATCGTCCATGTTCAGAGCATGCGTGATGAACGAACGTCCGTTCACTTTCCTGTCGTGCACATAGTTCCTCTATCGCTTAAACGATCGTATCTATTGTGTGTACAATATCTACGAACGATCGTGTCGTTACCTCTATGTGCAGTATCGGTGCTATACGATCGTTCATATATATCGTGCAGGAACGTTCGTCGTTCGTTTTCCGACGATAATAATTGGAAGTGTGTATGTAGCTTTACCCTCTTGTTGTAAGAGTGTTCTTAAATAATGACATGATGTAATAGTATATGTGTTTTAAGGACTCAAATATCTATCTACACTTCTCCAGCCACACCTATACTAAACAGGAATAAATATGCATACTTGACAGTACTGAGATTTCAGAATCACTGGATTAGCCCTAATAGCTTAAATGGAACTAAACCCATCAAAACCCATTGGGATTGCTGGGTATCTTTGGCAAGAAATCAAAATTTGACAACTGGGTGGAAATCTTGCAGATAAGAACAGTTATTTCAGAGGGGACATCATAAGAAAGCCTGATCGACAACTTTCAAAGTGGGACTTTAGATCAACTTTAAAGGCTTCCCAGTGCCCCCCAAAAATAACAGTACCTTCAAGAGGATTCATTGGCTGATGTATAGCACTGAGCCAGTCTGTGATTCATCCACATCATAAAGAAAAGGTGTATACGCCCACAGTTGCACAAAGTAGAAGAGGTTGAACAGAATACGAAGGATGCACATAGAGAATGGAGATCAGAACAGTAAAATATATAAAATAAATTATTTATTTTTAAACACAGGAATCCAACCTGGGCAATATTTAGTTATATTTTAAAGCTGATAAAAAAAAATGGATGTATATTTCAGAAATGTATGTTCTTCTATTTATATGAACTTTACAGAGATACAGTATAAATAATAGAAATAAATAAACAACTATTTATTACTAAAGTTTAACAATTAACATTTTGAACCACTACAACAATTTAAAGAAACTTATAAGGTCCAATATATTATACACGTGTTTATAAAAAATTGAAACAATGTTAGTGATTTTGCTAGATGTAATTATGTTCCTAATTTGAATCTACTTGAGGATAATAGTTAAAAATATTTATATTTAGATGATAAATTTTATTGTGGTTATATTTGGTATTAAGACTATTGTTATTCCTTTGTGTTATGTTTACTTTTACAAATGTAATATTATTTAAAAAGTAAAAAACCTTCATAATGATGTAAACAAAATGTAATAACTACCCAACAACCACTTCAAGCTTGTCAACACATAGCAATGTACAGAAGTGCTAGTTAAGTGTTCAGCCCACTGCTTATCACTTTTCTTTACAGTTTTCCCAGAACTATGAATAGAACCCAACCTATTAAGAGTCACCACTGAAAGGTTTAGTAGTTAAACCATGCCAACAACAAATGCAGATACATGCTACTTGGAGGATTGCACTATGCCCACTAAGCATTATGCAATGAAATTCCAACTACTATAGCATATATTAGCTGTATACTACAATTCCCATGTAACAAGGATTTGATGATCCAGTAAGAGTGTGGGAACTATGGCATCTACTGTGACATCAGGCATACTAGTTTAGGAATTTTCAATAAAGGAATCATTCTGTGCTGGGTATTTGGGAACTTTTCTCTACAACAAATTTTACCCCAAGATGAGTGTATTTTAATTTAGATGGAAGCAGACTAATTCTGCATTACAGGAGGGATACAACTTGGGAAGAAACCAACATAACATAAAACCTGCACAGTCATAAATCTGCTTTGTAGATAGCAGAAAATATTTCCTGAAGGTAGTTAGGTATTCTGCTGATACTTACATCAATACCCCAAACTTTGACCTGATTTGGAGATTTACTATTGTACTGTACTGAAGCTTAGTATTCCACACATAGCACCTTAAAATCACTAAAATCTAAGGCAGTGTCTTTCTCAAATAGCTTGCCTACTCCATGCTGCTCCCTGAAAAAAAACATGCAGAACTTTAATAAATTGCATGCAGATGCAATGCAGGTTTTACCAGGTATAACATATGTGCAGAAACCCCTTGATGTCAACTTTAAATGTCAATGTCTAGCAGTTTACCGACTTTCCAGGTGAACTTTAAAGCTAAGCATTCAATTGACTATGCTGTTTAAACAGCACTAATCCAAAGGCAAGGAAATGCAAAGCTCTGACACTTTCTGCCCAAGAGAAATGTGCATGAAACGGGAAAAAGGAGGGAACTTTCATCCTTAGAAGTTTTTCCAGATAAAAACAGTCCTGTATTTAGGCATAATGACCTAAACTTGTAGGTTGCAACAGGAAGTATTGCTTAACTTATCAT
This sequence comes from Pyxicephalus adspersus, assembly GCF_032062135.1. Lineage (NCBI taxonomy): Eukaryota > Metazoa > Chordata > Amphibia > Anura > Pyxicephalidae > Pyxicephalus > Pyxicephalus adspersus. The sequence continues at coordinate 29,482,212 of NC_092868.1, read as the reverse complement.
CAATGTTTTAGTTTTTATTTTTGGAAAAGTGGGAATATTTTAGAATCCCTGGCAGATTTTTAATCTACCTAGGGTTCTTATAACAATATTCCCCCCACTAATTGGTAGTAATAGTTTTCCCAGACAGGTGGTGAGGGAAAAACTTCAAAAGAAACACAGACATACTGGGCTTGATTTATTAAAACTCTCCAAGGCTAGAGAGAATACTCTTTCATCAGTGAAGCTGGGTGATCCAGCAAACCTGGAATTGATTTCTTCTAAGTCATTTGCTAGTAAATGTTTTGAATCATGGACCAGATCCATTCCAGATTTGCTGGATCACCCAGCTTCACTGATGAAAAAGTATTCTCTCCAGACTTAGAGAGCTTTATTAAATCAGGCCCACTATGACCATAACTGCATTTTATTGATAGAGTTGGGGAAGCTAAATCAATTGTTAACTTTTATTTGCTGACTGAATCCCTGTTGCTGATGTTCTCTTACTTCATTTCTGATGAATATGTTATTACTATAAAAATAAGTGAGGAAACATCTGTACACAAAACCGCAGGGAGCACCAGAAAACTTACAAACTACAAGATTTTTGGTCTGACAAACCCTATAAAGTTTCCTTCAAAACGCAAGAATGCAAAAACAATACAGTGAGCAGTAGAACAAACCCTTGTAACAGAAAAATCTATGTGGTATTTATTTAAATAAACACATGTTAAGTTAATCAGAACGATCAATAAACAGTCCACAATGGTTATTTAAAGACACACATTTTGAAATCACTGCGGCTGATTTACACTCTGCAAAGTCTGTGCATGAACACTTCGAGTCCTACATGGGACAGGTCATGAACTGATGACCTCTAATAATCCCAGGCACTTGTGTGATACTCAGGGTTTAGGTATCTAAGCCTACTGATATATTTCACTCACAGCAAAGAAGCTGAGAGTTAGCAATTTGGCCAGGAATTTTTTTCTCTTCTTCCACAGAAGATGTTACCTGTGCATACTTACTATATGCATGCATACTACACATACATCAAAGTAAAAAGTTGAATATTATGTTTAATACTTTTCTTTGGCTAAGAGCCCAGAAACAGCCAGAGATACTTTGCAAGAATCTCCTGGCACAAGGCCAGATTTCAGAGTTATAAAGAGACACAGTAATCTTTACCTCCACAGGACTTGCAATGTCAGAGCTTGGAACAGCACCTGCTCTAGCAAGTGGTTAGAGATAAACAACAGCCAGTGATCATTTCATTAAGAACTAAAAGCAGAGTGTAAATGACATACTTGAGGTATTTTCAAATGTGTTAATGCTTGTGTAGAATGAGATGGATTGTAGCTCCCTGAGATACGGATTGGAAAACAAGACAAGAAATTTGAATGCAGCCATATGAATATATGAGAGGTCCACCCAGGTTCACTCTCGGGTTCCAGTCCTCAAAGCCAAATGAAAAAAGATTTTGACCAAAGCTTTTCTAGGCAATCTACAAAATACATTGTTTAGGCACCTAAAATCTGCTGCTGTACTTTCCACGAGACTTGTAAATTTTGACCAGGCATTATATGCTATGCTAGTCGTTGGTTATGTATCACAGCTTCCTGGGTCAGATCTCTGTTCACAGTGAGAACGCTGCTTTATGATCCGATCAGCGAGGTGTGAAGTGAGTCTGGCTGTGCAGAGTGACAAAGATGCATAAATCCCATGACCCGTAAAAAAAAAAAAAAAAATCTTTTGACAGAAACATGTCTTTTTGCAATAATGTACCTGGAGTTTCATCACTAGAACACAAGTTTCATTATCAGAGATGCAGGAAATCATTTTCAATAAAAACAGAACATTACAGATTAAATTTAGTAACAGCATTTATAATGTATTCTGTTCTGTGGCCAGGTTTTTCTGATATTTACATATTCCTAACATGCAATAAGCAAGATTTTAAACAACCCTCTATGGACCAGTTTAGCTGAGCAGCTAAAACTAATACAGGCATCATATGGTACCACACAAGTGTAGTTGTGTATAAATACATATACAAATCCACATATAGATAATATATTTATCTTGTTGAGGTTTAAGGAAACCTCTAACATTTTTATACCAGTAAAAGAAGTCATGCAATAGAACAAGCACCACGAGGAGCCATAACATACCCACAGTGCTGTTCATCTTCTCAGTGACCTGCTGGAACCCATTGATATAAAGTAAAACACTAAGTATCTGAACATCTTTACATGCACAAAGCTAGACAGACCTTCCTACAGTGAACCCCGTACCTCAATTTTCAGCTTTGTCAGGAGTTCCAGCAACAGTCCAAAGAGGCAGGTGCAGCTGTCAATAAATTACATGATCCCCTATTGTACAGATGTTACAGGGTTCTTATAGCTACTATTCTTATTTCAAAATAAATATATTTATGTTGGGGAAGGAAATTTAGCACAATTAATTGTGCTGTTTATTCAAAAGAATACTGTTTAACTGGTATAAAGAGCAAAAAATAGGGAACAATAGGGACAAAAAACACTCAACATAAATAAAATAGTGAGAATAAATGAATCTTTCATACTTCCAATACATTAATGCACATTAACCAAATAGGTAGGTTGTTAGAATAGAACAAAAGAAATGTGTAATGTACAAGACAGGTATTATGATTTAAAATATGTGAGAGTGAAACTATTTGGAAAAATGATGCCACCAACTAGAAAATCTGGAAGAAATCTGGAAAAATAATTAAATATATTGTAAACAGCAAAGGATCATAAAAAATCAAATTGCACCCCCTAGTGGTTCTATCAGCCACATATCCACACCACCACAAAACAAAATCTGTTATGATGATAGGTTAGGCAATAATTTACTTGAGTTGGTTGTAAAAACTTTTTATGGCTGCAAATCAAGCAAAAGGCATAAAATCACAACATATAGAATTTTCATTTACCTTTGTTTTTTTATTTGTTTCAGAATTATCTTTTGGTGATTTTGTGATTTCAACATCCATAGACTCCTCATCATCACTGTCCAATACCCGCACAGTCTTTCTTGGAATACGTTTTACAGGAGATTCTGAATCATCAACAGAAGCTGTTCCATTTCTCTCTTTTAAAGGATGTTCGCTGACACTGTAAAACATATAAAACCTTTCAGAAACCAAACAGCAGCAAAACTCAACATGTAATTACAAATATTAACACTGCTAACCTGTATACATTTGACTACTGCAAAAAACACCAATACCCCAATTTTTACCAAGAAAATGCTCCTTTATTAGGATCCAATAGAAAGAACTAGAGTAGAAAATGTTTTGCTCAGGGATGTAGAGCTCCAGATAGCCCAGCAACCGGAAAAAGTCTCTTAGAGACTGGGACATCCATCTATTAAGCTCCCACACTTGGACCCTGTCAGCTGGGTGACCTGCAACGCCTTCCTGAGAAATGGGAACTGACTACCTATATGGTCTTTTGTAAACATTTTGCCCAGGCTTGGTATTAGGAAAATTGCAAGCGATTTTGTAAATTAAAACGCATGCTAATGTAGTTTATATAACTAACTAAAGTGTGTTGAATTTAATTGAATTTAACTGCTTTAGTAATAACCTTTTCTAGATGAAAGGCAACCTCCTAATTCTGGGTGTCCTAAATGAAAACCATCACTGACCCACTGCCAAACCAGTCATACTGAATAAGGTCGCAGACAGCATAATATTTCCCACAGCATAAATAGACTCTTTCATGCTGCCATATGTGCTTAGTGTGAACCTGCTCTCATCTCTGAAGAGGAAAGGGTGCCAATGGCAAACCAGCAATTCTGGTGTTCTCTGGCAACTGTCTACCAAGCTGCACAGTGCTGGGTTAGGAGCACAAACCCCACCACAGGACGCCAGGCTCACATGAATCTGTTTCTTACAGTTTGGTTAGAATCAGAAACAAGTAGCGTGCTGGAGGACATCTTGTAGGGCTCTGGCAGTGCTCCTCCAAGAACAGACACTGGTAGTGATCCCGCTGCTGGGTTGTTTCTGTCTACAGTCTTGTCCAGTCCTCCTTATGTAAAGGCCTGTCTGCTGGCATCTCCTCTATGCTCTTCAGACTGTGCTGAAAGACACAGCAAACCTTCTTGCAAAAGCCCATATGAATGTGCCATCTTGGAGGACAACCTGTGTGAGCTGCAGGTACCACCTCATATTACTGTACAGTACCAGTAATGATATGGGCACTAGACAGATAAAAAAAAAGTCAGGAAGAATAAGGAGAGGGAAAGGGTCTGGGGCAAAAACATTCCCTTTTTGGGGGGTGGCTTGTTGTTTGCTCATCCTGCCAACATGCTATTGCTTTAATTTGCACCAAAGCAGTTGAATTTTCTTTTTAATGAAGAAATCTGCCTCACTAGAGATTTTCTCTAAATTTCAGTTATTTTTCTGAGGCAAAAGTGCAGAAAAACTTCTCAAATGTGACACAGCAGAAAACTGCTCATGGTTTTAACCATTTTACAGGTTATCCCAAAAATAAAATGGCTATACATTAAAAATCCTTCATGAGTCCTGAAATAATTCAACATCAAAACATCCTTGTACATTCAGTTGTCAGTTTGTCCTTTGGGATTCTGTACACAATTACCCTACACAGTGCTTCAATAAGATGAATGCAGGCTTTGCATGAATGAGTAAATAATAGTTAAATCAAATCTGACTTATTAACTCATGTAAAATAAAGGAAAAAGTACAAGCATGTCAAAAGCAAAAAATACTTTTTCAGTGGCAGTGAAAGTAAATGCTTACTTTTTACTGGTAGAAGAACTTTTCTCTTTTTGCGAACCATTATCTTCACTTTTCCTCTCTTCTTTCTTCACAGCCCCTCCTGGTTTGGGCTGAAAAAATGATCTAAAAGAAAAAAAAATAATTTATTGGAATCCTGAATAGTCAAGGCACAGTGGCTTATGCAAAACACAAAATTAAAGGTTTACACAACATGTGGATGAGGATTCTACACAGAAAAGCTGCTTTTCAATAAGGAATGCCACAGAGAAAAAGATATCCCAACGCATATAGGATAATACACATTGCAAGGTAGTGAGAGGTGAAAGGCTACAATTCATGGGTATTTTGTAACATTTTCTTCAGTTTCACCAGGGAAAAAAGGGGATAGATGGCCTGGATAAGCAGACATGTGGCTCTTATTTGGGATCCAGGCCTGGAGTGTCCTGAAAGGTACAGGGGGGCTGATGATAATGAAGGGAGCATGTATATTGGACTTGGGGTGTTGGATCCTGACGCCAGGTGGTTCAGACAGAAAAAGTTGTGTGGGGCCTGTATGCAAGGAGGTCTACCAAAATGTTAGGTCAGGTGGACCATTAGCTCTGGAGAGGTTGTACCAGAGAAAGCCAGGATGCTACACTTACTTTAATATTGTGATGACATTGATTCCCTGTGAAGGAAAAGCATAGATGTCACTTTTGCTTTCATGTGGTTGGAGTGAAACAAAAGTGGGTAGAATACCCTGAAAACTGAACTGGAGTCTGAAGTACCTCTGTGCAAGCAGTTGCTAAGGCAACTCAAATTTATAAAGATAAAGCCAGGCAGTTAGAATTATCCTAGGGGCTCAGAAAAGATGCTACAGTTTACCCACATTGACATGAGGATTAAAGACCATAAACTTATGCCGCTGTCAAGGCCAAAAGCCAGGCCATTCTGACAAGCATTGCTTCATCATAACCTAAGGGTGTCAACATTCATTCTCCTGCCTGTCTTTCATTGGCCAGTGTGTCTGTCCATCAGCAATATACAGATGAACATTGGGAATGTGTGGGGATGCAGTGCTTTTAATCAAACTCTTCAGTAACCACACAAACAGCCGTGTGGTTACTAAAAGTGCCGTGTGGTGCGCGCGGCTAAAAGGGGCTGGGGAGAACACAGTGATGGGGTTCAGTTGCAAGCTGAGACACTACCCAGAGTGTTATAGTATTGAATAAAATAATATTATAGAATATTATAGTAACTGTGCGACAACTTTGACATATCTTTTCTCCAATGTGTATAATAAAATAATATGGTTAAGCATTATTACTATAACACACACACATATATAAAAAAAATTATGGAACACCTCTGACCTCCTAAACTGAGTTACTACTACTACTCAACACTTTATTGTTTAAATTATAGATAAAAAGCTATTAGTTTTATGCCTTGTGCTTTGCACCCACTACCGTGATTTGTTTTCAAAGAGTGTTAACTAGCCTTTAGATTTGTGAAGTCTCAGGTTACTGCAGCTGTCAGTTGCTCTCTCTTTCAATCCTTTCTGAGTGACATGAAATCATACCCCACATGTACTACTTCCCATATCCACCGTGCTTTTTATAAATATGATATGCAAGAGATCCTGGTGATGAGAGATGGACGCCCACACAGCAGGAGCAGACTGGAACATTCATACGTGTGGTATATTTTAATATGCCAATTTTTTAAACACGCTGAACATAATCTGACATTTAGCACATATTTAGCATTTAAAGACAAACAGCTAATCTCCAAGATCAACTCTAGACAGTTATTTTTACTTTTTGGAAACTTTCATTTTTTTTTTAATACTGTACTGTATTTTTATTTATTTTGTACTGACTTCAGCAGTTAGCACTGGTGGAATACTTGGCAAAAGCTGCACATCTGGCTCCCTGCTGAATCCGAATGGTATCCATGAGACGCCAGTTCCTGTGTTATTCCCCTCCCCATGATGTGCCATTTACAAGGAACAGTTAAAATGTCATCACTGCTGTGCTTTGCAGATAGAACAGCAGGTAAAGGGAGGCACAACAATTGATCTAATCTTTATCATTGACACTGTTTCAATGAAGATAAAGCAAATACCGGGGGTTTGCAACCTCACTGTATGGAAAATTTCTGCCAGTGGCTTAGTCTATAATCTTGAAAGCACTGACAAGTTTTCTCTTAGACATTAGACTGTATTTTAGGATTACTTAACCTGACCTTGATCCCACTGCATCACTGCAATATTAAGCAACAAGACACCCTAAAAATACACTTGTATACAGATCTGTGTATCCTCACTTGCAATTCAGAAACCTCACTGCAAGTGTAGGTTTACATGTTGAATGCAATACATGGACAAAAAGGTAGCCATATTTGTTCATTATTTATGTAGGCTCTGCTTTTTACTTGTTAAAAGCATCACAGCATCTATTAAGTTATGTCAATCATTGAAACTATAGAAAATATTTTAAGAGTTTGCCTAAAAGGAAGTGGTAGCATTCCCAAACACATGGAAGCATGTTCTCAGGTCGGCTGAGACAAAATTTAACTTTTTGACCAGCATGGGAAAATACCACATGTGGTGCAAACACAAAACCTCCCATCACCATAAAAACACCATTCGCACCCTAAACCATGGTGGTGGCAGCATCATGATATGAGGATCTTTTTCAATGGCAGGGACAAGACCACTAGTTAGGAATAAAGGAATATTGTAGGGCAAATATTGGGTATGACAGATTTGAGTCTGGGGTGAACACCTAAATGACGTCTAAACATACTGCCACAACTAAGCTAAGACCTCAATCCAACTGAAAATCTGTGGAATGACTTGAAGATTGCTGCACACCAACAATTCCCTAGAAGTGTGGAAGCTCTAATAGCAGCAAAAGGTGGCTCTACAAAGCATTATTATTAATATACAGGATAGCGCCAACATATTACTCAGAGCTGAAAATTAAATAGAGGTTGCAAATGACAGACAGATACAGACAGTGATACGGGAGGAAAAGAGGACCCTGCCCAGAAGAGCACACAATCTAGAAGGTGGAGGAAGAAACACACAATAGAGGAGAGATATGTAGTAGTGGGAAGTAGTGAGGGTTTTAAAGGACAGAAGAAGATGGGTATGTTTAAAAAAAATGGATTTTGAGAGAGTTGGGGCAGCTCTAGAAAAGGCTTGGAGCCATGTGTGTGATGAGGTTATGAGTGAGGAAGTCATTAGTAAGGAAGTCATTAGTAGGTCATTGGAGGAGCGAATAGAGCAGATAGATATTTTTCTATCAGGTCAGAAAGGTAAGTGGGACAATAACTGTGGAGGGATATGAAGGCAAAGCACAGGAGCTTGAATTTGATTCTAAGGTGAAATGGAAGCCAATGAAGAGAACCACAAAGAGATGCAGCAGAAGAGGAGCGGTGGGAAAGATGAATGAGTCTGGCTGCAGCATTCATAATAAATTGTAGAGGGGAGATTTCGGTTAGTGGAATACCAGAGAGGAGGAGGTTACAGTAGTCCAGACTAGAGAGACAATAAGAGCGTGTACATAGAGTGCCGTGGTCTCTGGGGACAGGTAGGGGCGGATTTTGGGGATGTTGCACAGAACAAATGTTCTAAATATGAGGGGACATTTACTTGGGAGATGAGGAAAACCTACGCACCCTCATTTTTTTTACATCTTTATCATTGCTTGTGCTAATAGGACAGATACGATTTTGAGGAAGAAAAAGAAATAAATCAATATATTTTAAATCTAACTATAGAAATTATTAGAAAATTTTTTGCAAAATAATTTAAAAAATTAGTTTGCTAGGAGTTCCTTGAGCGATTAATAATTTAAGACTAAAGTAGAATTGTCAAAAAGAAATGCAGCCTCCTATAATACATGACATTTGTATTCCAGGGCAGTCCCCCCTCCCCACCTTCAGTCTTTACCGTTGTGGTGGTGAAGTTGTAAGGGGAGGTGTTATCACCTTCAAATTAAAAAAAAAAAATCATATATTGTAAAAAATCTGATGAGATGTCTGCTTTAACTGACACCAAAGATATTTTTAGCTAATGGTTGGCTGTAATAGTGACATCTTTCAACTGGCAAGTAATAAGTATTTCTTTCTACTGACCACCACACTAATGTAGTGTAAGCCATAGACATAAGAATTATAAGCAGGGTTCCCTGAAGACCTAAACATTATTTTACAAGAATTCCCTTATGTTAAAGCAGAACGATCAGCAAACTTTTTACCTGTCATAAAAAAAAAAAAAAGGAGGAAGGCTTTTGTCCTTATCGCCACAGCAGAGCTTCCTGAGATACCCATGTCACACATCCCAGGTTGCTTCTGGCTGCTCCTTCTAGGGGGATTTAAAGACAGAGCGGGACCTAATGCAGGAAACCTCCTGAGGAATGGAGGGATCTGCAGAAGTTAAGGTAAGTACCTTAAGTAGTACGAAACACTGGCCTATGTGTCTTTTACATCAGAGATGCAACAAAATTAAACCCATGTAAACCAACTTGGCACAGGAACCAAAGAAGCTGACCTGGGCCACCTGTAGGACATAAGCACTTAGCATAATTGTCCAGTCCTATTTCCTTATAATACCAAAACAACAACTACTTCTATTACTAAAACTACTTACTTTATTGACCGCTGCATCTTCCAACAGTACTAATGAATAAAAGTTCGAAACCAGAGATCCCTGTTAAAACAAACAAAAAATGTTAGTTAACCAATAATATTTTTTTTAACAAAATTACTTATATCAATTATATACTACGCAGCACTAAAAACATACAGCAATGCAACACAGTGTAAAAGACAGGGGTATTAGATTTTAGAATACATTTATCATTTTGCATAACAAATATGTAAAGGAAACCACTTGTTTATTCATTCTGTGCATACGGCCATTGGTTAATGCACTTGAAAAGTAACAAGATACTGATAAAGCATAAAGGTACAATGAGGAGAAATAAAACTTACTAACTTCAGAAGGAACACATATGTAACCAAATCAATCTAAATACTCTCAATGATCAAAATTGATACCCCTGGTAAATGAAGACAGTGAATTACTCTGGTGCAGTACCAATTTTCAGCTTTCCGTATCCAGAAATTAAATCTGCCATTTTGTAGTTGTTGCTGGAGGGGGACAGATAAGTCTGCTGTGCAAACATCCTACATATATAATGTGGCTACATCTCTGGGCATCAGTTCCAAAACTCAAGAACTGTTCATAGTACAATGTTGTGGTAATGCATGCTTTTTTGTTCTGTGTTGTTACAGCACATGCGAATACAAGACATGCATTGGTGCTGGGTGCCCTTCATTATTATTGCCACCTCTTAGCAAAGTTCCAACACACTGCAGCGTTCTGTACTTTTAAAAGCTCCAGAGTATGTGTCTAAAGCAATTAGTGACAAGTAGAACTAAAATGCAAAAAAAAGAAAAAAAAGCAGACAGGTAGTTTGTTGCAGAAGTGACTGCAGTGCTCTCTCCAGACCCTTTTAGCCGGAAGCACCACCAGTAACCACCCAGCTATTTTTGATTGGTGCCTGAAAAGTTGGGACACAATACAGTGGCTGCCGTCCACCTACAGCTTCTTCCCACCCAGCTTGAAAAAAATTCAGGGGAGAACACAGGACAAGTGATGTCGATAATGTAGACTAATCTGCGCATGCACAGCTCAGTGTACAATCCCAGCATACGCATCTGCTGCGAAATAATTAACACCTTCGCAAATGCAAAGGAGTTACGGCATCATGGCCAGGCCATAGTTAGATGTACACCCATAAAGCCTAATCTATACCAAACTGGATTATATTGGATGTACACCTCCTTTTCTTTATTATTTTCATTGTCATGCATAGATATTGTTTTGCATTTAATTATTAGCTGAGCCATTACTTATTTTTTGTACTTTTCTGTAAAAATTTATTTTGTCACAGATTTTGGGTTAAATGTTTTTGTACTTGTTGGCTGCCTTTAAAAGAATAGGATTAACAAAAAAAACTAGCAGATAAATTGATTTTGTTGCATAAGGAAAATAACTTGCCCCTGTAATTAACCTGCCTACCAATCGATTATAAACTTCAAATCTATAATGGATGAGTCAATGCTCAGTATGAGTTATTCATCTCTGTAAACACACTTTATTCATCAAATGTGCAAACAGAGCCTGGAAAACAGATCTAGCGCCAATAAATAAAAATCTCTGTGGAGGGAAAAAAAAAAGTGTACTGCAGAGTAATGAAATTAAAAATAGAAAAAAAAAGTTAGCTGTAGGATGCCTGTATATGCTGGGTTTCCTCCTGACATCCCCCTTTAGGCTGGGTCTACACGGACGGACGGTTTTAAAAACGCATGTAAACATTCCCACCACGTTTATAGGCATTTTTATGCACTTTTACAAACGTTTTAAAGCTCCGGAGCACCGGAGCTGTCATCAGGGTTTCCCTTTCCTCAGCCAATCACAAGCCAATCACTAAAGGTGAATGGGGAGCCTTGTGCTCATTTAACCCCTAGTGCCCAGAGATCCCTCACTGTCAGGAGGAGTCCCACAGCTGTGCTCATTTCATGAATGCAGCTGTGGGAATCATCCTGTCATTGTGGGATAACCTGTATATTTAAAAAAAAAAAAAAAAAAAAGTTTAGTTAAACAAAACACACACATTCAGTAAAATACTTTAACATTTAAGCCTCATCTTATTTTTACACATATTTTAACCCTTTCAGGGAATGAGTGAGGGTTTTATGTACCCCTGAACTCATTCCCCAGGGTGGGGTGGTCTCCTTATTAAAAGGGGCTCTTCTTATTTAAGTCCTGCTAAAAACGCTTATCAAAGCCCCCATTGTTTTATAAAGCTTTCAAATAAAAAATAAAAAAAAAAAAAAACTAAAAACGCTTGTAAAAGCGTTTAGGATAAAGCTCATAAACATGCCTCAAGGAAACGTCCTGGTGTAGATTAGCTTATTGGAATGCGTAGGAATTTCAAATATGAGCTTTGAAAGCCTCAGGTTAAACACTTGTGAAAACGTCCGTGTAGACTAAGCCTTAGGGCCACTGATTAAACTCACATGGAACATGGAACCACAGTGCACCAATGCTTGTTACATTGTAGCTACCCACAGATGTGAACCTGGACAAAGTTATTATTTGCTGAACTTGCCATGAAGGTCTTTGTTTAAAGGGTACCTAAACTCAACATCTTTACTTTACATAGAAGGGTGGACAACACTTCTATGTAAGGTACAAAACATTTTTTTTTTTTTTGAAGTGCAACATTCTTTTTTTGTGGCGATCAAGACTTAATGGGAGTGCAGAGCCACCCAGATCGCTCTGGCTGCTCTTTCTGTGCATGCCCTGATCTCAGGAATGCGCAGAATGGGCATTTTTCCTCCTAGGGGAAAGAGATGCCAATCTCACACATGCGCAGTGAGATCAGCTTTCTTTTTTTCCCCATAAGTGCAGCTACGTCATCCGATCTCCCACCTGCGCAGTGCAAGACCGGGTGACGAAGAAAGATCAGAGTGAAGATGGCAGGGCCTGGTGCTTCGCCAGAGATGAAGCTGAATTCCAGGACGATGCAGGACCAGATTGTGGGAAGGTCCAGCGCCATCGAGGGATCTGTGGGATTAGAGGTAAGTAGAACCTCCTGGGATACCTATGTCACATATCCCTGAAGGCTTCAGGCTGTGCAGAAGGGGCTTTCCAGGCAATGTAAAAAAATGTTGAACTCACGCATGCACAGCAAGATTCTTGGTGGTTGGTGGTTGGGGGTTCTTCCATGCCGGAACAAAGAAAGAGTCCAGGCTCGCAGGGGACTGAATGCAATCCAGTTATAGAGGGATCAAGGGCTCTGCAGATGTAAAGATAACGTTCTGCTTTCAAGCATACCCAAACTCCGAATTTGTACTTTAAATAAAAGAGCAGAGGACCATTTTATTTAAAGAAAAAATTTGCCTAGGCGATTAAGAATAAATGGGAGCGCAAGGCCTCCCGGGATACCTACGTCACAGATCCCGGGAGGATCTTGGCTGCTTCTTCTACGCATGCCTGAGCATCATCAAGGAGCCCTTTCATCATAGGGGAACAAATAGCCGATCTCACACATGTGCAGTGTAAGATCAGGTGACGCAGGAAGAAGAAAAGATGGCGGCCCCTGGTGTTCCCTCTGCGCTGGGCCAAAGACGGATACCGGGATGACGTGGGACCCGATGGAAGGAACCTCCTGATGGACAGACTGATCTGTGGGATTGAAGGTAAGTGTGATTTTATTGTTTTGGGTGAGTTTTGGGTTGACTTCCTCTTTAAGCACTTCCTGTCATGATGTGACAACACTAGCGATCCCTCTCCTGCACTGTCCCCATGTCAGCCCAGGTAAAAGGTCCCCTGTTGTCACCATTGGGAACGACGCTGAAGAGTGATGAGCAGTCAGTGCAAAACTGGAAGTGGATGACAAGGAAGAAAATTAGTAGAGCTTGGAAGAAAAAACAAAGATATTTAAAGGTTTTTAATAAATACATACTATGGCCATTGTCTATGGTTCCTATAATACACATTGCTATGGTAAAGTACAAGTAGATCGGAGCGGTGAGGTCACAAGCACAATGTGAGCTGACCGGACATGCTTGTTTCCATGACAACCATCTCTGAGCAAATTTCCCTCACAACAGAATGATATTCTTCTACTTCCTGTTGAATGTAAAGAACAGGAAGTGAAGGAAATCTCCATAATGGGGCATAGGTGACAAATAAGGAGTTTTACCCTTCCCAAAATACTCACAGAACAGTTTTGGCTTTAGATAAACATTTCTGTCATTCAGTTTGGCTTCCACGTTAATGTCTTTAGATCTAAAATCCGGATTTCACATAAACATGCATTGTGTATAGAGGACACACTGACACCCCACACATCATAATATCAGACAGAATATCATACACAGACCTACGTGACAGCACAACCGGGCTGGTGCAGGACCGCCCCGGACCCCAATGCCAGTACTTGCCCCTAAGTGTCAGGAATTACCCCCCAATGCCAGTAATTGCCCCCCAGTGCCCCGCACTCACCTTCCGCCAGACGCTTTCAGAACTCCGCCAATTTTTCGCGCGAAAAGAGAATACAGAGCCGACTCTCCCGCCCCCAGCGCGCTGTCACTGGCACCACGTGACCTTTGCCGGGTGACGCGCCGGCTGTCGGAAAACAGAATTGAGACTTCCTTGTGCTGGGAGCTGTGTGCACATAGAGGAGATCTGTGTGCCAGACCTGAGACTTCTCCGCTTCTCATCCGCTTTCTATGGATACATGTTACTTTCTGTAAATATTGTCTGACATGTTTAATGGCTATAAACAAGATTTCCGGCATTCTTACACAGGATTAAATGGGGATCAGTACAGCTTCATGCTAGGCCAACATGGAAGAGCTGGGATAAGCTTTACACACCTAAGAAATAGGTTATTGTGTAACTAAAATACATAACCAATAATGCAGCCAATTCACTGGGCTAGAAATAACATTACATTACCTCTCCCATGGTCCTCATCATCAGCGCAAAACCCAACATCCATCTCATTTATTATTATTATTAAACAGGATTCATATAGCACCAACATATTACGCAGCGTTGTACATTAGAGATTGCAAATGACAGACTAATACAGACAGTGATGAGGACCCTGCCCCGAAGATCTTACAATCTAGTAGGAGGGGGAATTTCACACACAATAGGATGGGAGATATGTAGTGATGGTTTCAATTGACAGAGGAAGATGGGTAAGCAAGTTTGAAAAAATGGGTTTTGAACGCTCTTTTAAATGAGCAGAAAGTAGGAGCAAGCCAAATAGGACGAGGAAGACCATTCCAGAGAGTCGGGGCAGCTCTAGAGAAGTCTTGTAACCGTGCGTGTGATGAGGTTATGAGTGAGGAAGTCATTAGTAAGTCATTGGAGGAGCGGAGAGAGCGGCTGGGGGAGTATTTTTTTAACCATGTCAGAAATGTAAGTGGGACAATAACTGTGTAGGGATTTGAAGGCAAAGCACAGGAGCTTTAATTTGATTCTAAGGTGAAATGGAAGCCAATGGAGAGAACTACAAAGAGATGCAGCGGAAGAGGAGTGGTAGGAAGGATGGATGAGTCTGGCTGCAGCGTTCATAATAGATTGTAGAGGAGAGAGTCGGGTTAGTGGAATACCAGAGAGGAGGATGTTACAGTAGTCCAGACGAGAGATGATAAGAGCATGTACAAGGAGTTTGGTGGTCTCAGGGGACAGGTAGGGGCGGATTTTGGAGATGTTGCGTAGGTGAAAGTGACAGGACCTGGAAATGTTCTGAATATGGGGGGTAAATGAGAGGGCAGAGTCAAAGGTGACACCCAGACAATGTGCCTGAGGGGAGGGCCGAATAACAGTGTTGTTAACAGTTAGATATATGTCAGGGGGGGATTTGGAATTTGAGGGGGGGATGATGATGAGTTCTGTTTTATCCAGGTTAAGTTTCAGGAATCGGTCAGACATCCATGATAAGATGGCTGACAGGCAGCATGAGACCTTATCCAGGACTGAGGGAGACAGGTCAGGGGTGGACAGATAGATTTGAGTGTCATCAGCATACAGATGGTACTGTAAGCAAAAGGAGGATATGAGACTACCGAGAGAGGAGGTGTACAGAGAAAAGAGAACCGGCCCAAGGACTGACCCTTGGGGAACACCAAGAGAGGGTGGGGTAGAAAGAACTCTGTATGTACAGTTAGGTGAGAGAAGGAGACTCACACCACCCCCGACTTTGTTGCCAGGTCTGGGGGTATGTGTAAAGTGCAGGCCTCCATAGGAGAGAGCAGCGGCAGAGTCAGAGGAGAGGAGGAAAGCCAAGTTTCAGTGAGAGCAAGAAAGTTGAGAGACTTAGAAAGGAGAAGGTTGTGTATGGAGGATTATTTGTTGCCAACAGATCTGGCATTCCAATGACTGCCATAGAGAGGGGGTAAGGACTTATGGGTAGGGTGAATGGGGATGAGGTTAGGAGAAGGGAATGTCTTACTGAGAGTGAATGGAAAGAAAAGGCTGTGTGGGGGACCAGGGTTGGGTGAGATGTCGCCAGAGAGTATTAGTAAAGTAAAAAGGTACAGGAGCACAGACAGAGAAATAAGGAGAGTGAAAGAGCAGAGAGAAAATGAGTTATCAGACTGGGGAGGACAGGGAGTAGTGCCAACAAAGAGAGAGCAGGGTGAAATATACATTTTTACAGATAATTGGGAACCACATGCGTGCAATAAACAATGTGGCAAACTGAAGTCCAATAATATGGGTTCAAGTGAGGCTTGTAAACTTGTTCCAGGAGTGAAGGATGATGATTCAGTCAGAGATGGTTTGATGAAATAGCAGCTTAGAATGGTAGCAGCAGCAGCAGAGGATGTGCTGGAGTCCAGGTGGATAAATCAGTCCAAAGGCAGGAGGTAGTCCCCTCTCTCCACTGCTGTTCGCATTGGCAATTGAACCCTTAGCGATAGCAATACGGGCAGATCCTACTATCCAGGGTATTAAATGTGGCCAGATAGAACATAAATGTGCTCTCTTTGCTGATGACATCCTTATGTTTATCACCTCCCCAATTACGACCCTGCCGAATTTAATGAAAATTCTGGATGAATTTGCTCTCTGCTCAGGCTTGATGGTTAATAAAACTAAGTCTCAGGCACTTAACATAAATCTCTCTTCGGAGATATGGTTAACGCTCCAGGGGAATTTTGATTTCATTTGGCAGAAAGACTCTATTTAATATCTAGGCATCCAGTTGACCTCCACCTACAATAGTCTTTATAGATGTAATTATGGTCCACTGTTTAAGAAAGTTTATGAGGATATCCGGAGGTGGTCCTTGTCCCCACCTTCGTGGCTGGGAAGAATTGCGGCTGTTAAAATGAACTTATTGCCTAGACTGCTTTACCTATTTCGCACACTCCCGATACAGGTTCCTATGAAGGAGATTGGTTTACTACAATCTAGAGTGAAGCAATTTATTTGGGGGGGGAAGAAGGCTAGATTTCACAAGGACACGTTGCTAGCTCCCAAAAGATTGGGAGGGTTGGGTGCCCCGCTTTTGAAATACTATTATGTAGCGGCGCAAGTGGCTCAATTATCGATGAGTTCTTTACAAGGTGTGAGACCCCAATGGGTTGAGTTGGAGAACTTGGATGGCTTTGTGGGATCTATGGATTCCATCATGTGGAGGAGAAAAAACACCAGAGGCCCGGTAAAGTGTCCGGCCCTTTCCCATTCTATGCAGATTTGGGACAAATTTAGCCACCACCCGAAGCTTTCTTCTCTCCATAAACCTCTGACCCCATTGTGGCTCAATCTGGACTTCCTGCCGGGAATGCACCCTGCAGATTTTCATTGGTGGATCGCTAAAGGCTTTAAGCGCATTAAGGACATGATAGATGTTCGTGCGGTAGTCACATGGGAACACTTATCCTCTCAATTTGAAATACCAGCTACAGAATATTTCCACTATAGACAACTGTTCTCCTTTATCTCTCGGATAGTTAGGGACGCCCCAAAACCCATGTGTTCCTCGCCTTTTGAAAGCACTTGCTCATCTATAGCTAACATGAGGGGGCAAATCTTGGTTATTTACTCGGTATTAATTGACCAGCATAAAAAATTAAGATATATGAGGGAATGGGAAAATGAATTGGGCATCGTGTGGGATCTGGAGGAATGGCAGGATATGATGTATGCCCTATCTAAAATATCTCTCAACTCTGCGGTGGTGGAGGCCAACTATAAAGTAGCCCTTAGATGGTACCTCACTCCAGCCAAATTGGCGAGGATGTTCCCTTCGGTCTCTCCTATGTGTTTCCGAGGGTGCGGGGACAGGGGCTCCATGGTACATATCTGGTGGACTTGTCCGGTGGCCGAGAGGTTCTGGAATGAAGTATTCAATTTAATCTCAAGAGTGGTGAAACAAGAGATTCCGGTCACTGTGGAAGCTGCACTATTTAGTAAAATTGATATAACATTGTCGAAACCCACCCAAAAACTGATTAGACTGCTACTGGTGGCAAGTAGAATTGCTTTGGCTAAAGCCTGGAAGGC
>NC_092868.1:29382413-29463621 GCF_032062135.1 Pyxicephalus adspersus | reverse complement strand
GCAATCAACTGGAACTAAGGGATAGTGAACAGATAAATCTATGAGGAGATTAAAGTTGGTGCAATAATATCATCTATTGGAGATAGGGTACGTCATGGGAGACCTACCATATACAATATCAGATGAGGGTTGCAGGGGAAAACAATTGCATACACAGGGCTGAGATTTGGCAGAGTGGGAGACGTACCATATACAATATCAGATGAGGGTTGCAGGGGAAAACAATTGCAAACAATCTCATGTCCCATTGGCATCATTGCTGCTAAACCAAATTCTGTGTCCTGTCCTATAGCCTTACCCTGCACTCCTAAACCCAAACACCATGTCCTGTCTCATTGTCCTAATCATCACAGCTAGACACAACATCCATGAACTGTCTTATTCCATTGTCATGTACCCAACTTCCATGTGCTACCTCTTTGTCATCATTGCTGCTAAATTCTGCGTCCTGTCCTATAGCCCTACTCCTAAACCCAAACACCATGTCCTGTCCTAGTTTCACCACATTCCATGTCCTCTCCCATGGTCCTCATTATCAGTGCAAAACCCAACATCCATCTTCTGTTCAATCATTGCTGCTAAACCAAATTCCATGTTCTGTCCTATGGCCCTACCCCGCACTGCTAAACCCAACTACCAAATTTTGTCTCATTGTCCTCATCATCACAGTTAGACCCAACATCTGTCTCCTGTCCCATTATCATCATTGCTGTTAAAGCCAACCTCCAAATCTTGTCTCCTTGTCCTCATCATCACAACTAACTAAACCCAACATCCATGTCCTGTCTCATTCCATAGTCCTGAACCCAAATTCCATATACTCTCTCAGTGTCCTCCTCATTGCTGCCCAACCCATATTACTTGTCCTGTGCCATTGTCCCCATCCTCAGAGCTAAACCCAACATCCCACTCCATTGTCCTAACTACTTCTAAATTTCTATGTCCTGTTCCATTGGTCTCATTGTTCTTAAACCCAAATACCATGTCCTGTCCTAGTTCTTCCTAACCAATAAACCCAAATTCCATGTCCTGTCCCATTATTCTCCTTGTTACAACTAAACCCAGCTACCATGTTCTGCCTTAGTTCTTCCCCACTAATAAACCCAAATTCCATGTCCTGTCCCATTATTCTCATCATTACAACTAAACCCAGCTACCACGTACTATCCCGTTGTTCTTACAATTACTACTAAAACCAACCTCCATGGCCTTTCTTGTTGTCTTTCTTATTAATGTGAATCTCATGTTCCTTGTCCTATTCCATTATCTCCATCATCATGGCTAAACCCAACATCCATGTTCTGTCCCATTGTCCTCATCATCACTGATAAACCTACCTTTCATTCTCTGATCCCTCTTAGCTGTCATTTGAAAAGGTGTCCTTTTGCAAAATGCACTCTCACCTTTTTACATTGGATCACCAGAGCAAATACAGGGGACGACATTACCCAATGAAGGCACAGACAGCAATAAACTCAAAACAAAGAGTGCTCTTTATGCCATTTGTTTCAGTCAGTTGCATTACATGCATTTGACATGCATTGCTAATAAGTACTATGTAGTATGCATTTAGCATACAAGGATATCGTGCATGTGAATGCAGAAAATGTTATGGTGCTGTACTTTCTAACCTGTGCATGCACCAAATTAAACACATTTATTTATTTATTATTTAGTTTAAAAACATTGTGTATATGCTCATTGTTAGCATAATTAAATTTTATTATGAAATTGTTCATTATCCTCCTCCATCTCAGAAACTGTTAGGCATTTAGTAGGTGCAACCAATGTTGGGAAAAAATCCATAAAATAATATAGGGAAGATTGAGATGCAGTATATTTGTAATCCTTCAAATCATGCAACAAACATTTGTTCATATGTGAACCAGATTCTTGTACTTTGTGACTGTACTAAACTTTGGTCAATTTAGTAGTAAGCTACAGATAGAATTTAGGGGGAACAAAAAAAAATAGTTAATTTTTTCATGAAAATAATGAAATGTATTGTTAATTTGGCTGATTTTCTCCAAACTCTCTCTAATTTAATTCTCTGCAGATCTGAGATCATAATGAGAGACCAAATCGTCTCACATTGTGTGTCAGCCAGGCTTCACTGCATTGAAAAATAACACAATGATTTCCTTCCATGTTCAGTTCAACAGAATTTGCAGAGCTGGACAAACAATGTCTGATACTGTTTTAAATGAACAAGACATAACTGCAAATCATTTGCAATTGATAACAATTTACTTACCTGTATTTTACTTATGCAAAAAAAAAAAGTACTGAGAACAAAATGATGAGTTCCCTTTTTAACTTTTCTTTTTGAAAATGCTAATTGCAAAGAATGATTGTTGTAGCAGCTTCAGTAGTTAATAGCTGGAGAGGATACACTTTCATCAGTGAAGCTAGGTGATCCAGCTAACCTGGAATGGATTTGCTCAAAGTCATTTGCTATTTGCTAGCAAATGTTTTGCATACTGGACCAGATCCATTTCAGGTTTGCTGGATCACCCAGCTTCACAAATAAAAGTGTATTTCCTCCAGCCTTGGAGCTTTATAAAATCAGGCCCGATGACCCAGAAAATACTGCAGCTAGAAGCAGCCAGGTCTGCCCAGGTTTTGGTCAAAGCAGTCCTAAAAGTGCTGATTAAAGTCCACAGTGAAATATATCCTGGTAAAGTTTGCTGTAAGTTAAAATTATAGTAAATTTTTAATGTTATACTCACAGACACACACTTTAATATTTTAGTGCATTAGCAATGCAATCCCCCTACAATGCAAATGTTTGAAATCCCCTTTTCGATGCAAATGTTTGAAGAGTATCTCATCTGCCCTAATACATATCAGAGACTGCAAACAAAAGTTTTACATATAGAATAACAAAAAATGTAATACCGTAATTTTCCTTTCCGAGCTGCTCCTTGCCAGCATACAAATGGATAATCACTCAGAAAAATAGAAATTTTAATAATGACCATAATTTTTAATTCCTATATTATTAGAAGTAGGAGGACTCCTGAAGATAACAGAGAAGGGGGTTATATTTATAAAACAGGGAATCTGACATTTCCAATCTTTCAGATCCATGTGTTTCAATGCAAGTAAGTGATTCCCACCAGGGAATATTTAAGGAAATATCAGATTCCCTAGTTTTTAAATAAAGCCAAAAGTATACACAGGAAAACCATCTATTTCTCAAATCTTTTGTATACTACCCTGTACTAACTCCTCACTTATTAAACATGTATATGATGCATGACGACAGCAACACCGTACAAATCTAAATAGCAAAAATGTCAGCACTTGCAGTTCTTTGAAAATCCCTTTTGCTAGGCTGGAATGGAATCACATTTTCTGACGGGAGCACAATACAATAAGTATTTTTGTACTTCATAAACAGATATAACAAAATACATTCAACGGTGCATTCAAAAAGAAACTTTCCTGGTTTAATGGAGCATGCTATACAGTGATGTTGCTAGATGTCACCTCCGGTATCAGGAACTAGTCTACAAGTTAAGCCGCATACACACGTGCAATAATAGTCGTTAGAAAGGATCTTTCACGATCCTTTCCAACGACTATTCTTGCACGATGCATTAACGAGTGCTGTACATACAGCACCATCTTGCTCTATGCAGAGTGGAGCGGGAGAGTGACGGAGCGGCACCCCGCTACGCGCTCTCCCCCTTCACTTGCATTACGATCGTTCGTCGTGCATCGTCCGTGGATCCGCCAGGACGTACACCAGGACGTACGTAGCTTTATTGTTGCCGTGGAAAGCCATATTTGTTTAGGGGACAAAGCTTTGGGGACAAAGCTATGAGTCACACTCAAAACTACCAGTGGTTTACATGGATTTAAAAGTTTTTTTAATAATAAACTGGGAATGACAATATTAATGAAGAAAAATACAGAGGAAGAATAAACAGAAAAAGCGTGGTACTCCCAGACAGCCTAATAAAAAAAGTAATAAATATTACAATTTAACATTAAGCAAATGTAACAGTATCAGTTATGACATTGTAAGCACGTTCTATAATATAAAAGAAAACAAAGTAGTCAAAGTATAGAAGATAAAAAAACATATAAAAGAAAGTGATCCAGACGAGCCATGGTAAAAATAGCAATATGTATCAAAATCAAATATGTAGCAAAATTATCATTGTCACTGTGTTTTAGTAGCCACATTGTATATCGTACAAGAAAACAAAGTAAGCAGTGCAGCAAAAAATAAAGAAAGAAATTATGGGAAGGGAGAACAAGACAAGAAGAAGGAAAAAAGGGGAGGCAGGACAGGGAGACTTAGCCAGTCAGAAACAGATAGAAGAGACCTTGGAAAGTCAGGAAGAAAATCACATAGTGAGGAGGGTATGATCAATAGAAGGTGTAGAGAATTCCCAGACCCAGGGTGACCAGATCTTGTGAAACTGTTTCATTGAGTCATTAAGTTGAGCAGATTGTTTTTACTGGAGATCCAGGAGACTCTGCTGTGAACATTATGGGAAGGGTTAATAGGCGAGTTATTTTTGCAGCTGTGTTAGACAAGATGGAATTGAGGGAATGACAGCATGGTAGGCTTGTGACCAAGTAAAGCCAGTATGGGTTCTTTAAGGATAAAGTGTTGAAAAAGAAACCATAGGAGTGAGAAGACCTGCGTCCAATAGTCAGATGCCACCAGACATTCCCACCAAATGTGCATAAAGGAGCCCAGCTGTGAGCAGTTTGCGGAGGAATCTACAGAAAATTTAGCAACCCTAACAGGTACCAAGTACCAACAGGACAGCAGTTTATAATTAGCCTCCAGGGCATGAGAATTAACAGAGCAGGACTTATTATAAAATCAAATATGCAACCAATCTTCACCTAGGTCTTTGCGCCATTTTTGAACATAGGAAGAGATTACACCCCTAGAGTTAGGGTTATCTATGCATATCTGTTCAAACCAGGTAAAGTAATAGGCAAAAGAAGGAAGATGTACATTTTTAGGTATAAAATTCCTGAAGGTAATGATAGTATTCAGTAGGAGGGAGATGATAAAAACTGCGTAGATATGAAAATAAGTGAATGCCAGAGAGCGCAAAAAGATTGTGAAGACGCAATAGACCTGGGAGAGTAAGTGTATTTAATACCCGGGAAGGCCGGGTTGTAAATAAACTAAAGAATTTGATGATGTGGAGAGAGAAGGCCACTTTTGTATTTGAAGCGATCCCACAATCCCAAGGAATGAGCCGTGGTTGGAGGTAATCGAGTGGGCCTTTCTCCAGAGTTAAGTCGGAGAAGGTTGTCAATGTTAGGATGAGGTAATAAAGCCTCTTCTATACAGACCAAAGGGGTTTCTCAGAAGAAGCATGATATCTAGGAAGAGGAGCAAGTTGACTTGCCAAGTAATAGTTGTCCATATGTGGGAGGCCTTGACCTTCTCACAGGTTAGGTAGGTATAGGGTGTGAGCGGGTATACAATTGGTTTTCGAGGCACTGTCCCTTCTGCAATAAAAAAAAACACCTGTCTGCCTGACTGCAGTATTTTAAATACGCTCACTTGTCCCTTTCTGTTGCGGGCATATCATTCTCCTGGGATACCTGGCAAATCTCGGTATGAAACAAGTAGCTGCACATGCGCAATAAAAAAACAGATTTTTTTTCTACAGAACTAATTAATGTTCAGCTTTACGTAACATTAAAATCCATAATACCAGAAGTGACAACCCCCCAGATTGCAACTTTAAAGTGGAACTAAACTCATTTGTTCATTTGTTAATGGAAATTATCACAAAAGATTGTTTTCAGCGTCAAACTGAAATGTGTTATATTTATTAGGCCTGATTCACACCCAGCATACATAGCATGTTCTACTTAAAGCCAGACTTTTATTACAATAGAAAATGAAACTTACCTTTATTTCCACAGAGCCCTCGATGCATCCACAATCAGCTTCCATTTGGTTCGGTGCCGTCCTGGATGACTCCTTTGTCCCGGTGTGAGCGTCCACCTTGCGCGTGCAAGATTGGGTGACTGTAAATGTGAAAAAAAATGCTGACCTGTGTGTATATATACCAGGAGGCTCTGGGCTTCCAATCACAGGAGGGAAGGACCTTACCCATTTTATTAAAAAAAGAAAGTAATTGGAAAAAACACATTTTTGATTTGTATAAAAGAGTTATCTACTCTATTATATAAAGTAAAAATTGTAGTGATACCGTGTTTCCCCGAAAATAAGACACTGTCTTATATTTTTTTTGGCTCCCAAAAACACACTAGGTCTTATTTTCAGGGGATGTCTTATTTTTCCATGAAGAAGACTACAGTACACATTTATTGTTGAAAGTCACTCATGATCACTCATTAGGTCTTATTTTCGGGGTAGGTCTTATATTAGGGCAGGTTTACAAAATTGTGCTAGGTCTTACTTTCGGGGTAGGTCTTATTTTCGGGGAAACACGGTAGGTCCATTTTAAAAGCAGCACACTTGTATTTCTTTTCATTACCTCTTCTCCTCTCCATCCCCCTTCTTCCTTCATCCTAGTTTGTAAAAACAATAGAAAACAATTGGCCTTACCAATAATAATAATAATAATAAAAATAATGGTTACAATATTATATATGTTCTTTAATCTCAGGAAAAATGTGTTTATGGGCAGATTGCTGCCCCAACTAATGATCTTGGACCTGTTCTCTTAACAGCTATTCTCCAAAGTTATGTAAACACATGTCATTGTTATTATGCTGTGTTTTATACTTTTTGCTTTATCTTTGATATCTGAAATCCCATAATAAAAATTATTTGAAAACAAAAAGCAGTGCACTAAACACAGCATGCTTCAGAGTGCTTTAGGACTAAACAAAATAAAATGTTTGGGCATCTTCTGTAGAATAAAATGCAAACCAATACAATACAATACATCATATTGTACAATTTTAAAAACATGCAGTTAGATTAATTGGCTTCCTCCCAAAATTGGCCTTAGACTGTATTATTGACGTATGACGGTTGGGACATTAGATTGTGAGCCCCTTTGAGGGACAGCTAGTGACATGAAAATGGACTTTGTACAGCGCTGTGTAATTTGTTGGCGCTATATACTGTGTAGTAGTAATATTAATAATAAATACATTTTTAAAAAATCACAAGCAGGTGGTAGCCTTGAAAGATTATTTATTACTGTTAATAACGACTATAAACTGTTACTACATCGTTTTAGCCGTTTTGGCTCACTTTAAATGTTTTTAGCTGATTAAAACTGAAATATGAATTTTTTAACGACTACTAAACTGAACCATTAGTTCAAACGTACCAACTACGTTCAATACTTTATTTATTTGAGTACGGACACTCTACATCATTCTGATACCGAACCGATATTTATGTTCAAGCTGTTTTTGTGCACTTTGAATATATTTGGCTGTTTTAAATCGAAAGTTGAATTAGTCACAAATTTAAATTAGTCCACAGCAAAATGGCTGCCGTGGTAGCCCTACGCCGAAAAAATACGGACACTGTAACCATGTTGTATACTTTTTTTAAATCTCCTTCAACCGGAAGTTGAACGGAACTACTACTGACGTCATCACAGCTCTTCCATTCGCTGGTCTGAGCTCGCCGCTAGAGGTCCACTCGCGCCTTGTTGTGTGCTATGAGGGGGAAGCGCTGTGCATGGAGCAGCATTTGAACGTCATTTACCGGAAGACGTTATCGAATAGGGAAGTTGCAAATGTACCGGGAAGCGGCTGTGGTATGTGACCTCGTGACTGTAATTTTGGGCTGTGTAGGCCTCGCTGCCTCTGCCCTGTAGCGTGGGGTGGTGAGGGCTCATGGAGGCTTGTGGGGTGGAAGTGTCTGGAAGCTCCGGGGTTGTGGTGCTCGGCGCCGGTCATAAATGCCGATCTGTGGGCTCTGTGCTACTTTATAACAAGTGTAAGGAACTCGATGTCCCCCAATGATGAGCAAATCCTAATTCCAGCAGTTTGTGCCAGGGGGTTCCCTAAATCTTTATTGGTGTATCTGGTTAAAAACCCAGTAAAAATATGTTGAATCTTTTGCTTCAAAACAAAAGCTCCTCAATTTGTTATTATTAGAAAGTAGAAAAGCCAGGCAAGGCAGCATGCAGATAGTTTGCTGTGTGGAAGCAGTGGTCTCTCTGCAGAGTTTCGTCACAGTCAGGACTCTCCTCTCTCATGTGCTTTCTGATTTAGATAGAACTCCGCAGGAAGCATAGATCCCCTCTACACAGTGCCGGCGGGGCAGCGGTGTTTGTGCTCAAGCAGTGTCTGATTTCTATTAAATAGTTATAAAAAATATTGTAAGACTGCTTACATTTTAATATGGAGCACCATGAATGTATTTAGCTGGTTTGTTTGCTTTAAAGTGAGATTTGTTTCAAACTTTTGTGGCCATCTCTTCCGGCTCCAGCACCATTCTCTTTGACCATGGGGTGGCTGCTGCTGCGGAAGCTCCAGGAGAGTTTTATATGCCAGCAGAGATCTTGTTTGGAGAGAAGGGAAGTGTTTGCTTGGTCTCTCATTCTCGTGGCAGGTTTGTTGCTGCGTTGTATAGCTGATAGCTCCAGGTTTCTATACCAGGCACAAAATAAGTTTTACACTGGAGTTGCTTTACTAAAGGAGTTTAGTCTGTTCACTTAGCAATATGAATTATTCTCAGTGCTCAACCCAGATTTTTTTTTAAGCTAGGTGGGAAGAAATTGTAGTTGGGTGGCAGCCCCTGTATTGTGATGACCCAACTCCTCCTCAGTAATCACCCAAAAACAGGCGCAGGGTTCTCCCCAGGCACTTTTAGCTGGGCGTATCACCCGGCACTTTTCAGCACCCACCCGGCTGTTTTTGGGTGGTTACCAAAGAGTTTGGTCACAATACAGGGGCTGCCACCCACCTAAAATTTCTTCCCACCCGGCTTTAAAAAAATTCTGGGTTAAGCACTGAGGCGGATGGTTACTGAAAAGTGCTGGGTAGCCAGCCGCCCAGCTAAAAGGGGCCGGGGAGAACACTGCATTCTGCTAGGAAATTTTCAGTTAGCTTAGTTATTAAAAAGTAACCCTGCTGACTTTCGCTGTTCGTTGTGCAAACAATAATCAGGATTGGGTATCTTTGGATGGATTGTTAACCACATTTACTAAGCTAAAAAAAGATAATTCACCTTATTGTGATATGCAGCCAACATTGACATTCATTCATTAAGGCTACGTACACACATCAGATGATTCTCATCTGATTATCTTTTCAGGGCTGGTATCAGATGAGAATCTGGCATGTGTACAGCGATTGTCCAACGTCATGGATCTGTCCTGGTGGATCCACAAACAACAAAAGATCGCAATACAAGTGAAGGGGAGAGCGCACAGGGGGTTGCCGCTACATCGTTCTCCCCATCCGCTCTCCATAGAGCAGAACGGTGCTATATGTACAAAGCTCACTCATGCATCTTTCGTTTTTTTGTCCTTGAAAAGGGTTGTGAAAGATCCTTTCCAATGACAAAAATTAATCGTGTGTAGTTAGAGATCAGTGGTGTTCAGATGTTGGGTGGAAAAGGTCAAAAATTCCCACAATGACCTTTATTGGACTGAAGGGTCACCCATCATAAGGAAAAAAAGTGTGGAATGGGAGGGTGCCAGTCTATATGGCTGGGTGCAGTCTTTGCTTTGACCTCTTCAGTACCTGCCCCCATTCAATCTGATAGTTTACATGGACGGCAGCTTCTAATAGATGACCGCATAAGCTGCCATTGTGCACCCTTCTCATAACAGAAATGTCACCTGGAGCACCTTCATGTCTTTTCATATGAAGCAGATTTTGTTTTATGTATTATTTCTTTAGGGGCTAGAGTATGCTAGGACAGGAAGAGTGGTACAGGTGTTATCATCCAGGGAAAATAAGAGGGAAGAAGACTGGAAATAAAATAAATGCAGCCACTTCACAGGACATGTGTGCTGGAATACATTAAACTTTTATTCTTAGGTTTGGAATCATTATCCTGAGCCTCCCAGCCACTCAGAGATGTCACAGAATGTAACAATGTATGTTTTAGGTATTATTTTCATTAAACAGTATTTATAGAGCGCCAATATATTATGCATTGCTGTACATTAAATAGGTGGTGTTCATGAATAAATTGTAGAGAGGGAGTTAGCAGAGAACTTTTATCCCATGTCGCTGAGCTTTATACAAGTCTGTAACAGTGCTGATGCTGCATTCTGGATGCAGAAAGATTTACCAAATAGACTTGCTGATATTGCTGGACGGAGGTTATGCAGATGTGGTGGCTGAAAAAGCTGCAGTGGAGATGTAAAAGTCCCATGAAACATATAGAGCTCCAGTTACTGTGGGAAGTATGAAAAGTTGTAAGGGAAGGACAGGAACTACAGAGACCATGAAATAAGCTTCACACAGCAAACCCTCACAGTAATTCTACCCAAAACTGATAGGCTGACTTGTGTGATCTGGATGACCCACACACAGCTTCTCTTCCTGTGCTGGAGTTCATGTAAAAGGTATGAGAAATCTATCAGTCAGAGAACATTATATTGGTAGAGCCAGTGCCGGGTTCTTATGTTGGGAGTCGGCAAGGGATAAAAGGCTAAAATAGCAAACATTTAAAATGTTCACTTGTTCATCAATATGGCAGTACAAGTCTATGGGTGGTACTTTCTAGTTTAGAATTTTGCAGAGTTTGTTTTTGAATAGCAGACATATTCAGACATATTCTTGCACACTCTGTAGTTAGCAGTTCATCTTAGAGAAACTGCTAAACTTGCAGGGGTCCTCGAATAGAGGATTGTTTTATGTTACACCACTGGGGCTAACTATGTTATTGTGGTAGTCAGACCTCCCCAGTTGGCATTCTGATCAAACAATAACATTGTCATATCTCAATATATGCAAAGCAGTAGCCAATTAAGATCTGGTTTGACAACTCACTGCAAGTATTTTTGTTAAGGCTTTAAAGCAGAACTTAACCCTGCGCATACCCATCTGTCCGCATTCCGTCACAGGCATCGCTATCTTCTCCTTTTTTTCCTCTTCTGCATTCCATTTGGACAGTCTGAGAAGATGTAACTCCCTTTCAGGGATGTAGGATTTCTAAGTCAGTCCCAGCACCCGCAGAGAAGGCCAGGATTGCTGGGTATCCCTGCCAACCAAGTGAATTTTGACAGCTGGGTGGTGATCAGAATATGTATTACAGCGGGACATTGCTTGTCCTTTCCTGCAATTAGGACCTGACTGATGTCAAATTTTTATATGTTTACAAAGTTACTGTGTGTGTTGTCACAACTGCAAAGTAAAACAAAAACACAAGCTTGAAATATGTGCCTGTATGTTTTCACCAATATTGTGTACATTCTTTGGTTATTTGGTGTCTTTTCAATACTTTTTACTGCAAACAAATGTGGCCTGCACTTGCATTCTTGGCTCCGTGGTTTATATATAATTGTTTTTTTTTCTTCATTATAGACTGAACGTATTATTCCGGAAAGTGAACCTCAAGCAGAAAACAGTCTAGAGAAAGAAGGCGAGATTACTTGGAACTGTGTTGCTTACTAAGCATGGCTTTACAAGAGCCGAGAAAGGCTAGATCGCTCAGCCTTGCAGGAATTGCCCAAATCTCCAATGATATCTCCAGGAAGTTCTTGGATCGCAGCGATCTGTCCAGACTCTTACGAATTGCTTCAAATTTCCTTAAAGACCATACTCAGGTGTTGGTGGAACTGGATGGCTTCTTCCTTCATGATCCAAGTGCCAAAATCAAGCTGGTGTTTGTGGAGGACACTGTTTTGGTGAAGAACATTTTTGTTATGTCCTCTTCTATGCAGGAACTTGCTCTAAGGTCACCTGAAAACCTATATGTTGATCTACAAACCAACATTGGCCCAGGGCTGAACTTATACAGCGTGTCTTGTGAGGATGAGTCTGGTTGGAACATGTGTGCTAGTTGTATATCAAAAACCAACAACCACGACACAATAAGGTTTCTCATCGTTTCTGTTTTGCAAAGTATACCAAAAATGAAAGCTCAGATCAAATCTATCACCATTCATCCCGACATCCCAGATTTCAAAGACTTGGTTAACCTTGTACCAAATGCCACTGTCAAGCATTGCATGTCACTAATTGTCAGAGTGATAGAAGGGAAAATTGCTCATTTACCACCCCCTACTCAGTCACAAATTAAAAGTGTCTTACAAGCCCTGTGTTTTTCTCGTTCCATAAAAATATACAATCGTCACCTCAATGAATTGAAAGCTTTATGTCCAGCAGATGTCTATCAATACTACATTGACACGTGGCATCCTAGCAGAAAGGAGTGGTGTACAAAGGACAGCAAAAGAATAAAAACTGAAAAATCATTGTATTCCTACTCTGGAGCTCTACAATACACACTTTCAACAAAAATGGGAATTTTGCCATCACTGTACCAGTGCCTCCGTGTCATTTTGAACGAGACCCTCGAATTACAGAGTGTACCGGATACTATACTTGATGTCTATACTGATCCTGTGCCTATTACTCCAACAACAACAGAAACTGCTACAACTACTACTGCTACTTCTACTTCTGAAGAGGTAAAGTATAAAAACATTTATTACTACATGTAAGTAATAAACTATAATAAACTAGTAGTAACTAATGTAAGATTGCAGTGTTCTCCCCAGCCCATTTTAGCTGGGTTCACCACCTGGCACTTTCCAGTAACCACCCAGCTGTTTGTGGCTGTTTACTGAAGAGCTGGATCACAGTACAACAGGGACTACCACCCACCTACAATTTCTTCACACCCAGCCTAAAAAATATTCCTGGGTTGAACACTGGATTGGTTGCATGGCTAGTTGGCAAGGAGTTCAGCCACTTTGTAATAACCTACCCCTACCTGAGGTAGACATAGCAGCAAGAACCTACCCTACCATTTCATTTGGGATGGGGTGTTAAAGGCTTGCTAGGTATTGGAAAGCTTTTTTTCTTTTTTTTTTTTTTTTTTTTTTAAATATGTTCTTTCGTGGAAAATAGTGTTTATATATGCATTCTCTATGTGTAGAGTCTGCCGGTGGTTTTCTCTATTTCTGAATGAACACTAGAGGGCAGCCAAGCAGCTTCCTAACTATAAGAACCTCCTGTCTTCTGCTATTATGAAGATGGTTTCAGGGACACCAAACAATATTTTCCTTTATAGCTATGCATTACTACTGTAAAAAAAAAGTATTACAATCTAGGTGTATTAAGCGATGGTTGTTTTTACACAACAAAATTGGGACTACACTGGTCTGAGCCTTCAGTGATTTGCCGATCAAGCTCTAAGGAAGGAAAAATAATTAAATAAAGTTACTTGCTGTCTCATTTTTAAGAACTGACATGTTTAAAAAAAGTACAACCTTTTAAACTTATACATGGTGTTGTAAATGAAACATTGATTATAAATTAAAGTGAAATAAACCCCAGATTTAAACATTGAGATTTTTATATTTTAGCAGGTTTGTGAGGAAGATACAAAAAATGAACTGGAGCAAATGGAATTTTACAGCTGGGATGATTTTCAGTCGTTTTTGAACATTTGGTGTGAAGAACAAAAAGTACTATTTGTTATTCGCAATTCTGTGCCCTTGAGCAGTGAGGATATGAGCCCAGAGGTAATGCAGAATCTGAAGTACAGTATGGTGAACCTTGGGTGCAGCAGCTACACCAGGTAACTATGTTCTTTGTGTTCCATGTGGATTATTGGCTGATGGTTGCTTGGATTCCCTACCTGTTTCTTAAATGCCTGGGGCAGTGAGATCTCCTGTCTACATTCTGCTCCCGCTTCTCCTACTTAGAAGTTTCTGTTTTTACTATAGCAAATGGAATCCCATTCCTCTTCTCTTGTTGGAGCTTTAGTATTAGAAGTTCAAAGGAAAAATGAATGGAGCAAGGGACATTAAGATTGCTGTGCTCAAAACTGTTAACCAGATGGTGGAGATGTTTCTCCAGGATATCCAATGCATCTATTAAAAATTTAAATGCCAATAAGTAGACTGTAAAATGCGAAGAGCACTGCCAGGGCAGCTAAGGCCCTCCCTGGGGTCTATAGTTTTGTGGCTGATTAGAGTTATGATTCAATACACTGCGATACTGTATGCAAGGTAATATATAGCTGTTTTTTTTATTTTTGTAATACTATTTAAGAATTCTGCAGTGATGCATCTTGGTACTTTTTCTACAGCCCCCACAGCCATAAAAATCCAGATATTGGCCAGTATGGCAGCACTATTGCTTGAAAACAATAGATTTCCTCTGGTCCTATTACACCGCATTGGGAGGGCCAGTGATTGTTGAACTTATAGCAGACCTAAACTCAAAATTTTTACTTTAAATAAAAGGGTAGACAACCTTTTTTTTTTTTTTAAAGGGTGCAGCACCTCCCCTATCTGTCTTGATCGCCACAATGGGGATTTCTGTTCTAAAATATAAGAAGCAATGCAATCTCAGTAACACAATATTTTATTGCTCAAATGCATTGATATTTTCTTACACCCTTAAGTGATATCAGGTTTTCCCAACTTGCAAAAAAAGCTATTTTGTTTTTTTCAATTACTATTAATTTTCCAAGTTCCTTTGTCTGTTCAAGTCATCATGGTTGTATTGGGGTTTTTGTTTCTGGGTTACATTTTATTTCATTTCATTTCTTTTATGTTTCTCTTTAACAGGAAGCGCTGTCCAGCTACTATTCAGCTGCGACTGGGTCCTGAAATGGACAAACTCATAATCACCAAGACTGACCTTCATCATAGCCATGACTCAGAGATAGACCTTCCATCTCGTTTTACAAGAAAACCTGAATCCTTTGTGGAAGCCCCAGCAATATTTTTTGAAATGTCTGATAAATTTATGGACAGAGCTGATTTGACAAAGCTTCTACGTTTACACTTTCCATTTGGCAGGGAATCACAGTTTCTGGATGAACTGGAATCACTTTTTAATACCGATCCTGGCGCTAAGGTGAAATTGACTTACGCTGATGAAAAATTTACAGTGAGAAATCTATTCTTGATGACAACTGGCATGCAGAATTTGCTGCTGCATTTTTCAGAAAACATATTTATTGCCTTCCTTCCAAGTTTAAATCAGGAATTTTCTTTGTATTCTGCCTTCTGTCAAGATGAAAATTTTACCTGGCGGGTCTGTGCTCATTGTATTGCCAGGAAAACCTCTGCAGAGCACTTACAGTTTGTCATGCTTTCTCTTTTGCAAGCCTACCCTAATTTAAACACGCAGCTAAAGTGTTTGACACTGAGCCCAGACATTCAGATCTATTCGGACACGCAGGCTCTGCTTCCCAATATCACAATAAAGCATTGCTTACCATTGATGTTTGAATACATGCATCGTAAAATTTCATTCTTGAGTCAAATGGAGCAGTCTCAGATTAAGAATTTGCTTGTCAACCTCGCTCAAGTTTCCTCAACTGACACATACACACAGTATCTTAATGACTTGAAGGCTGCCTGTCCTGATGAAGTGTTTCAGTACTATTTTGACAGCTTTCATCCAAGTTGGAATTCATGGTCTGGGAAGGACAGTCAAACACTTGACGCAGAAAACACACTTTGTGATTTTGTAAAAATCTTTCAACAAGATCTAAGGACACATTTAGGAACAATGCCTTCTTTAAGCCAATGCCTGCATGCCATACTAACTGAAGATCAGGCTCATGATCAGGAACCTTCAGAATCAAGCAATACATGTGCAATGGATGAAAGCACCTCTACCTGTGAAACAGATAATGTATGCACACTGAACACACAGGAGGAGGATTGTGTAACCTTGGAGGTAATTACTCCTGCTGTTCCTAATAAGGTACTATTTCTACTTATACTAATATCTATATATCTAATACAACTTTCTTAATGGTGGTGGTGGTTGTGAGATTTTGCTTCTCTCCCAGTCACCTTCCATTGGCCTATATATTTGCTGTTAAAAATCAGCTCTTGGCAACAGCTATCATTTACTAGTACAAAATGCTGAAGTGAGTAAATTGTTTGCAGTGGGTTGTCAGAGGGGGGTTTAGCCAGGGTAGACACATTTGCAGACAATAATTACTTACATATTAAAATCTCTCGTAATGGTTGCAATTAGGGCAGATTTGTACCTGTCTGTTCAAGTTTTCCCACAGATGATAGGGGTGACCAATAAACTAAGATTCCTATTAGGCAACTTGTGACCTCACAATAAAGTCTGTCTTACCTTATCAGCTCTGCACTAAACCTTGTCCGCACTATCCACATGCAATGCTTTATTCCCATTCCAACATAGGAAATTTAGGAAAGCATGACAGCACCTTGATGTGGTTTGTACTTAAGGTTAAGGCTAACCCTTTGACTAGGTACTGTTAGTAGGAGGTTGTTCCTTGCCCCCTGGGGGAGAGGCAGAGCTATTAGAAGCTAACCATGTGCAGATACAGTAGCACTTACAGCTCCCAGATCATAAGTGTCTTACTACACCCATTTGTTAATTCGTGCCTCCACGCACTTCCTCTGCCTATTCATTGGCAAAGTGCAGCCATGAGGTGACGCTGGGAATTCAGAGTTTCAGGGACACACAGTACCTATTTTATGTAATAGAGTCTGTTCCAGTGTATCTAGCAGATGGGAATGTGGCTGCCATTATACATCCCCACAGTAGCTCAGTGGTTCTTAAACACACTTATTTCAGTAAGACATTTATTGCTGTTCAGAAGTCAATCAAAATAAAAAATCACTGTGCTTTGAGTTGGGCAGGGATCAATGAATGGAAGGGTTTGTACAATGTAATCAAAATGAAATGCATAAGTTTATTGAGAAGGTGGTTTGTCGTTTCACTGTTTCTGTTTTTTAGAGCTTTAGCAATCTGCTTCATATGCCACAGGTTACTAAAGACATTTTGTTTTACAGGAATGTGAAGACATTGCAGAAATGCAATTAAATGGCAGGGAGTTTCAAAGCTGGGATGACTTTAGTCTTTTCCTGCAAGAATGGAGTAAAGAAAAATACATTCTGCGTTCATCAACTTCACTCACAGAAGAGGGCAGCAATGAAGAACTTCAGACTAGAAACTCTGCAGAAAGCTTAAAGTACAGCTGGGCACAACTTTCCTGCAATTGGTATGATATGTCCTAATTTTCTTAATAGCTGAAAGGAAATACGTAACAAGATTGCAAAGCACACCTTTTACATTATATTTACCTTATAACACTGCAAATCCTTCAAATTTAAAGAAGTGTTCTCACTGTCTTAGTCTGTAACCCTGAAAAGCCAAGTTCTTCAGCCACTTAAAATGCCAGCAGGCACAAGATTTAGCTATAACGTTAAAAGTAACCCTAAAACTAAAAGCAATCTCTCAGAAAGGTTGATCATAAACACATTCTCTACCTGGTTACTTTAGGTGACACAATGGGCCTCAGTGTTCTCCCCCAACCCTTTTAGCTGCACCACCCAGGACTTCTCAGTGACCACCCGGCTGTTTTGGGTGGTTACAGAGGAGTTGGGCCATAATACAGGGGCTGCCACCCTTTCTTACCACCTGGCTAAAAGACAAATCTGGGTTCAACACTGGTCCTGATTTAATAAAACTCTCCAAGGCAGTAGAGGATACACTTTTATCGGTGAAGCTTGATGATCCAGCAAACCTGGAATGGATCTAGTATTTGAAAACATTTGCTAACAAAGAGGAGACAGAAGACCCAACTTCACTGATAAGTGTATCTTCTCCAGCATTGGGAAGCTACAATAAATCAGGCCCAATGTGTGTATTTTAGTATTCTGTTGTCTGTTGTTTATAAATATAGCTAAATAACTGCTTTAACTGCTAAATATTTAGAATTA
Source organism: Pyxicephalus adspersus (assembly GCF_032062135.1). Lineage (NCBI taxonomy): Eukaryota > Metazoa > Chordata > Amphibia > Anura > Pyxicephalidae > Pyxicephalus > Pyxicephalus adspersus. The sequence continues at coordinate 29,445,781 of NC_092868.1, read as the reverse complement.
TGACTTCTGCTGCTGAAATATTTTTGGATGCTTTTTTGTGTTTGTTACAATCCTAGTTGTAACCCCCTTTGAGCAATTAGGAGTTATTCAGTAGCCAATATAAGTGCATTCTATGGACAAAGCTAACAACCTAGGAGTAGAAATTGGGGGACAGTTGACAATAATAACAGCCTTCTGTGTTAGGCTAGGACACACACCTAAAATTGTTGCTGGAAATGGTTGTTAGTGATCATTTCTAGCATCAGGAGCATGAGAAGTGCTATGTAGACTGTATTGGTACTGTTCAGTTCGCTGTGGAGAGGGAAGGCTGTCCTTCCTATTGTAAGAGCTGTTGTTTTGCACTCAGTTGTTTAGCAGTCTGGCTGGTGGATCACTAAATGGCGTTGGGACCATTTTGCCAATGCAGTGTTCGACCCAAAAATGTTTTTAAGCCAGGTGAGAAGAAAATGTGGGCCAGTGGAAGCCCTGTATTGTGACCCAACTCCTCAGTAAGCACCCAAAAACAGCCGGGTAGGTACTAAAAAGTACCGGGTGGTGTGCCCGGCTAAAAGGTCCTGAAAGAGAGAATACTGCAATGCAAGAATAAAACCTAAAGTCTGTACTTGGATTTAGGTGTGTGTAATACAATATTATCCAACCTAATTTATTATTACAATCTCCTTCTCTAAAACTCAAAGATTATGAACATCAAACAAGTATATAAGCAAGTATATAAGTTATACAATAAATGTATATTTTTATTTTGTATAGATAACCAGTTTAGTCTAAAGTCTTTTCCCTGTGAATAAAAATGTAACAGGATTCAAAGGATTGAGAAGAAAAATATTTTTCTTTCTTTTCAGGAAAAACTGCCCAGCATTTGTGGAGCTGTCACTGAATCCCCAAAAAGACAAACTTATTGTCACACAAAGCAGCGTTAATCATGTCCACACCATGGAAGATCCCACCGATGCTCCTCCAGAGAAGAAATTTAAGCCCTCATCTGCGGTAGGTTTACCAGCACAAGTGGCTAACAACATATCTAAGAAATTTCTGGAACCAAGTGATTTAAAAAGACTTCTCCGATTCCGCTCTGGTGCGTTTGAAGACCGGACACAAGTTCTGGGAGAGCTTCAGTCGCTTTTTTTTTCTGACCCGGATGCCAAAGTCAAGCTGGTGTTTGTGGAGGATAAATTACATGTGAAGAAAATCTTTCTGATGACCTCTGCTATGAGAGAACGAGCTCAAAATCACCCTGAGAATCTCTTCATTGATTTTTTCAAGGAATTCAGCCCAAGTTTTAACTTGTACACAATTTTCTGTGATGTGAAGGGAGAAGGGTGGTCTCCTTGTGCTTACTGCATTGCAAAAAAACAGGTGGAGGGGGTCATTCCCTTTCTGACAGGTTTGCTTTGTGAGATCATTCCCACATTAAGTAAAAAAGTGAAACATTTAACATTCAACCCTGATATTCTAGAGCCAATTAACCTGGAAAGTCGTTTACCACACGCCCATGTGAGATATTGTATGCAGGCTGTATTAAATCTTTTGTACAGTCGCATATCCTTCCTTGATACTGTGTCTGAGGCCCAAATCAAGAACTTCCTCCATATCATTTCTCAGACATGTTCAGTTAAGGTCTATGACCGATATCTGAATGACCTGAAGGCTATTTGTCCAGCTGAAGTGTTTCAGTATTACTATGACACATGGCACCCTCGCAGGAAAATGTGGGTAAAGAAGGATAACAGGACTGAGGAGTCTGAGAGGAATTTATATGATTTGGTTTCTGCGAATCATGCAAAGCTCAAAGCAGAAGTCGGCTTTATGCCCTCTTTGTATCAATGTCTGTGTTCTGTACTTGGCAGTAAAGTGAAGAGCTCAGCCGACGGGCTTCACCTTCAGAATGCTGACATTGCATCGTTTTGTGATTATGAGAAATCTGATCTGTCACCTACATCAAATCAGCAGGTAAATGCAAACAAAATGTAAACTTTTTAGAAGTCTGTTCATCTTGAAGTTTTACAAATTGCCACGATACAGCTTTTTCCTTAATTAATGTTTTTTTTTTTATTTTAGTGAATATTGTAATAACTTACTGATTTGTGTTTTATTTTGCTTTTTAGCATGATCATTTTTTACAGAGTTTTATTCTAATATGTTAATGTATAGCCTGGTTTTCTACTGGTTTGCCACTAGAAGGCATCTTTTTTTCCCCAAAAGAGAATTTAACATATTTTTAGAAATGTACATCATAAAGGAAACCTTTTATTAAAGCTTTTTTCTTGTCTACCTATGCTGACTATCCTTGTCTATAATTGCTGACGTCTCCTGAAAATGCTAGTTGTTTGTGGTTTTAATACTTTTGACTCACTGACCTGGGACAAGTATGTGGATTTGGGCCTTTGCGCACTTCTACACTGTTTTGGGGGTCAGTGATTTAAAAAATACTCAAAAGAATGCCAACTACAAAAAGGATTACAGATGCCTACTGGATTTGTATGTGCGTTTTACTTGTGTTTACTGAAAGTTCATATGTACTTGTACATATTATTATTTGGTTTCTGTATCGGTCTGGTTTTTGGTTCCACATTTATTTTTCTGATTTGAAGGACTAAGTCAGTGTTTCTTAGCCAGGGTTCCTCCAGAGGTTCCTTGAGAAAGTAGCAATTTGTGACTTCCTGGTCAGTTTAGCTGACACCAGTTGTCTTGTTTTGGCTATTTGTAAGGGTGACATTCTTCCCACTGACCAGCTATGTGAGAGCCATTTTTTCCACTGGCTACTATGCTAATATACTATAAGCTGTGAATATAGTAATTATAGCAAGAGTTCCCTAAAAACCTGAAAGTTATTCCAAGGGGTTCTTCCTTGTTGGAAATAAACACTGGTCTAAGTTATAGACATTTCCTAAATGTTGCCCCTCATATTTAATGCCTGTACAAATCTACACCTGGACAGTGACTAAAGTCTTATTCACACAATTTAGTTGTTGGTACTTGAGCCTGTGGCCTAACCGATTACTGGTAACTTCCATATTACCTAAGACGGCAAACCTAATAGATTGCTTCAGGTTTCCTGGCACAATGTTGGCCCTTCAGGCTGTATTAATAGACCCATAAGTCTGTGCTTTCTTATATCACATTCATTGACCAGGACTAAACGTAGTAGCTTAGTAGGAGTTTTGTGCTATCTGTCAGGGAGGTCCTTGCTGTGCATAGTTGTTGGTAGATGTAAATTTTGATTATATAGCGATATTGTAACATGTTGTGAGTTTCATTTGATATTCACTAGTCTACAGAATTACTGACTTTAACTGTTTAAAGAGTTCATATTTAATTTATTTTTTGTTTGTGAAGGGACAAGATACTCTTGTTAATGAAGAAACTCCCAACACAACTGCTTCCTCTGAAAATTCAACAGATGAGGTACAATGCTGTTTACTAAACATACCTATTAAGTGAACAAATACATTTTTTTAAATAAACTACAAAGTCCTTGTGTGTCTTTGTATAGTACTTGTAAGGTTAGGAAGACTGTGCTACTAAGTGGTGGGACTTCCCTGCTCTAAACTCCATTTTAACAGCTCTGACTAAGGCTTCAAGGTGGCCACTCTTTGTGAGGCCAGAGAACCAACATATATATTGTTTCCAACATATATCTGAAATGACCAATCCTTCTCCCTGTACAGAAGAACTTCTTGCGAGCCCTCTAAAGTAAAGGCTTTTCTTTGGAGATTTACAAACACTGCAGCTCCCTGTACCACTCCACTGTACCTGGGTGCATTGATTATTGGCATTGTCTGATCTGTGGTGGATAAACCTAAGTTGACAATGTTTCTATAACTGCAGAAGTGTAACAACTTTTTTTGGTCCAGTGCTTTAAGGAGGCTGACAACGCCATGAGACAATCAGAGGATATTTAGTAATATTGCCACCCAAATAGTCTTAGAAGTACATTCATTTGTTCTAAGTTAATGGATCAAGTTCAGCTATTTGTTTAGCTACCTGTTTCCTAAAATACTGATTTTTTTTTTTTTATAACAAATGCAATACGTGTAAAATGGTAATGTATAGAACAAAAAGGGAGAAACGGTGGACAGTGGGTTTCTTGGCAATAGGTTATTATTGAAAGGTTGTTGAACAAAACTTTTTTTCACTTTATATTAGAATACAATTTTTTTGAGGTATGCCAGCCTCCTTCAAAGTATTTTTAAAGGGATAAGAAACTAGACAGGTATTTCTAACCGTTTTAGGTAATCACAAAGCATTTCTATTAATTAAAGGTCCTGCTGAAGCAATTTGTATTTGTTTCATGAGTCTCCTAATCCCGACATGTTTCACCTACTATTGGTATGCATAATAACTATTCATATGAATAAAATAAACTACATACATTATATCATATTGTGTGTTGATTTATGTTGTAGTATGATGCATATATAAAAAGATTCAGCTATTACCCTTTCCCCCCAATACTTAAAATGGTAATTGTTAAATTCAATACATGCAAAACACTGAGATTTTTGTTCTATTTTCTATTTTGTATTTTTGTAATTTCATCTCCCATCTGTTCCAACAGAAGCAAACGGACCAAATGTGTTAACTGACACTTCGTTTGAATCATGTCCATCCTGCGCTTGCTGTGTTTTCTGGTTGATCTGAAGCATGAATGGAGTCTCATCCCTGAACATGATCATGGCATTGGGCTTGTCAGGTCACCTGACACACAGTTTCTGATTTACTGTTAACTTTCTACAAGTCTTTCTCCTCTCTATAGTCAGTATTTTGGGAGTGCATGTAAATATAGATTGTTTTCCAGATGCTGTTGTTGGAGTCTTTCTTTAACCTTAGAAACAATGATGTTTTTATTACAAATTCAATGCTAATATGTGAAGTTACAGTAGGGACTATTTCATGTAAATATTTGCTTTTATTCAAACTTTTAGTAAGGCACATCTTATGCTATGCATAGGTGTTCCTGGGAATAAAAATGTTTAGTATTTTCTCCTAAAATTTTATTTAAGTGTTGCTTTTTCCAATATTAAAGAAAAGTTTATATTTTACAAGTAAATTAATCATGACTGATATTATATGCCTGGTCTTTAAAGAAAGAGTGTATTTTCCGTATTTGTTTTGATTCATTTTAGTAAAATTCACCTTAAAGTAATTTTGTTATACAATTTTCACATTTTATATGCTTCCTGTTTTGTCTTGTCATGCTCATATCTCATACACCTAAATGCTTCTCTACAATCTACCGTATTTATTCGAGTATAACGCGCAAAATTTTATACCAAAAAAAGAAATCAAAGTTTGGGTGCGCGTTATAAACGAGGGCTGGGGTGGCGACGCTGGATGAGCACAGGGGGACCAGGTAAGTGAAAAATCTCGGGCTTAACCATCCTTGCAATTTGTTTTTGCCCGAGCGAAGGTCCGGCTTAACTGCAAGGAGGTTAATAAATGCAATTCGGACAGATGTTTTTCTCAACATATTCTTAGGAAGTGTGGTGTCAGTTACTGTATAAAATCCTCATTGTGAGTTAATCACAAACAAAGCAAAAAACAAACAAAAACTTTATGGAGCCTAGGGATTCATTAACTTCTGGACAAAGCTGTGCTTTGATATGCAAAAAGAAATAACTGCAGAGTTTGTCTTGGTCATTAAAGAGTTACACAAGGCTGCAGAAAGAGCTCACCACCTAAAATCACCCACAACCTCAGTTGTGTTTAGCAAAAGATTTTTTCTGCAAGTCATCCAACCCCCCTTTCCCCATTTCAAGCCTCCATTCTGCACACAGCGAGCAGGGTAGCCTGTTTGTGTCTAGAAGGCGTCTGTATGTCGGATGTCCTTAACCTGGGGACTACCTGTACAATAAAATACTTTCTCTCTGAAAAGATTCTCATTTCAAAATGTAGCCATTGATAGACTTTTTCCCCTGATCCAGTGACCTCTCATAATTGTGTTTCTTTCATGTAAATTGAGCAATAACAGATTCAACAAAAAAAATGATTTTGCTTGATAAATTATTTTTCTTCCCCCGATGTAATAGGTAGAAGTATTTCAGTTCTCTTAGAATTTAAAAAGAAGGAAATGTTTTTCCTTTTAATATTAGCACAGTGCCTGTAAAACAGACAACAAGTACCATGATGGACTCATTCATTAACATGACTGCTATACTTTATCAAGTTCAGTTATGAGATTGTGCTGATGAAGAGGACAAGTAAGATCTTCTCTCACATCTTGGTCCTATCTATACAAATCGGATTATTTTTTATCAGAATCCTTCATCAATGCTATAAGACCAAATCTAATTTGAGAAACAACAATGTTGTTTTAGGATGGGCCTTAAGTAACACCTATTTGTAGGAGAAAGATTTAGGCTCCCAATACTGACCTATTGAAAACTGCTGCCTTGCCTAGGTCTCTCTCCAATTTACTACTTCAAACTTAATGAGGGGTCAAACAAGTAATCTTTACAGAAGACAAAGGACTGTTTCATCACCTGATGTTTTGTGTGGCACCCCTAAAACTGGGTGAGTTCCTTGTTGACCATCATTTGATATGTTCTGTTCCAAAGTATTGCAGTACCAATGTCTGGCCAAAACACTAACAGACCTATAGATTACAACACCATGAATTTGTATATGGAAGACAGGAATACCGACTTACTAAACAGAAAATAAGGGAATCTATCTGTAAAAATAGAGGAATTGGCTCATATAGGAAACCCCATTGGCAAATAATCTATTGCTCCAGATGAGATTTAGAACGTTAGGAATGCAGCCTGGATGCAAAAAATTGTTTGGATATAAGGGAGAGTTTGTATATGTTAGGTTTCCATTTTCCTTGTGGAGAAAAACGTAAAAAATGAATGCAAGAATACTAGGCTTTTATTATTTAAAACAGAAATCCCTCCCTGGTCTCACGCAATACACACTGGAGTAAAGAAATAGCAATAACTAACATTGCAGATGCATTTGCTCATAAAGGTTCATTTTAAAGTTTCTTCTCCAGAAGACAAAAGGGTTGATGTATGAGAAGTGTGAATTAAGAACAAAAAGTGTTTTTATTGCCAATCCAATCGATTTCTATCTGTCTTTTCTACACTACACAAACATGGGGAGAACATACAAACCTTTTGCGGACAGTGCCCTGACTGAGATTCAAATCTGTTACCCCAATGCTGCAAAGATCAGAGTGATAGCCACTGAAGTGATATAGTTAGCTGATTTATCTACATGTTAATAAAACAGAATTTAGAGCCTTACAGCTAATAACAGACCAATCCCATATGCTGGAGAAGACTGGAGAGCTACTGAGGAATTAGATGAAAAGTTCAGGTTAATGATTGTTTTCCTGCACTGCTGCCCTTATTCTTTCCTGACAGCATATATGCACCACACTGGTCACTAGAAGTATACAGACTAAACTTACAGATCTCCCGCTGCCTATCCCTGAATTAGCTGGAAGAGATTTAGATCTGGTCAGGAGATGAGTCCCCATGTTTTGCCTGGGACCCTGACATTCATAAAAAGTGTGCCCTGTTTTAAACTCTTGCAATATCACCCATAGCAGATGACCAAATCCCAGCTTTCACTCTCCCATATGAACTGGGAAGGTGAAGTATGGAAACAATTTTCTGTTCCCACATCTTTTCTTGATTCCAATTTATTTATATTTATGTAATTATTTAAACTTGACAAATGATCACATGCCATCCTACTAAGCAGGAGCGAGTTTCCTAATTCACGTGTGTGCAGATTGTCTGATTGTCTGACGTCTCTACTGCACAGGCCTGGACTTCTGATTACATGCCTGCGCATTGGGACCTGATTTTCTGATGACCCTACTGCACATGCGTGAAATTGTCATTTCTCACCTTTAGCCTTAAGTTTTATTTTTTGTTTGTGATTATACCTACATAGTTCACAAACTGCTTACATGTGTGGCCATCTTACAGATGCAGTTACTTTACAAACATACGTGACTTTATATAAAGACCTTGAATTATAGAACCTTCCACAACTTCTCATGAAATCAATAGATTTATCTGAAACAAACATACTCACTAAACCACACCATCCATGTGTGTATATCAGTATAAAGGCTGTGCACACTACATCACACAAAGTATATATATATATAATAGCTATGCACAATGCGTTGTGTATGTATGTACAGGCAGTCCCCGGGTTACATACGAGATAGAGACTGTAAGTTTGTTCTTAAGTTGAATTTGTATGTAAGTTGGAACACGCACATTATTTTCATGAATGCAATTAGGACAGATGTTTGTCTCTACATATTTTTAGGCAGCATGGTGTCAGTTATGCTGACACCATGTTAAACTTTATGGAGCCTAGACAAATATCACCTCTGGAGCAAGCTGTGCTTTGATATGCAAAAAGAAACAACTGCGTTTTTATATGCAAGAAGACTGAGTTTGTCTTGGTCATTAAAGAGTTACAAGATGTTACAGATCAGCTCAGCTCTTAAGATCACCCACAACCTCAGCTGTGTTTAGTAAGAGATTTCTTCTGCAAGTCATGCAAACTGTCCCCCTCCCCCTCATCAAGCCTCTGTCCTGCACATGAGCAAGCAGGGAAGCCCCGTTCGTATGTAGAAGTCGTCTATATATCGGATGTCCTTAACATGAGGGCTACCTATATTAGAAAAAGAATTGAAAGCACTCTACAACAAGGATTGAGAATGTATAGATCAGTATATTGGTCACCCACTGCAACACATGGTCCACATATCTATTTATCAATGGAAGAGTTGTGCACACTGCACCACATAACTTGCAAATGTTAATGGCTGATACACTAACCTGCACAGCCCATGTATGATTATATGGTAAAAACGTCATGCACACTACAACACACTGCACCATACAAGCAATGTATATATGGGTATAGCACCCACGCACACTGCAGTACACATCCTGAGTTTTGTTTACATTGCTGCAACAGTCATACATAATACAGATTGACAATTGAAAATCCGGCCATAGATAATCCGGATCCTTCAGTTTCCGGGCATGAATATTAGTGTTGGTCGAATAGCGCACTATTCGATTCGACAGCTATTCGGCCGAATATAGCAAAAAAATTCGGGTGATCGAATTCGAATCCCATTAAAGTCAATAGGAGAAAAATTCGGGTTTGTTTCAGCACTGTGTAGAGCTTCTACAGCCTCCAAACAGATGTAAAAAGATACTTTGTAAAAGTATACATAAAAAGATACATTGTAAAAGGATACATAAAAAGATACATTGTAAAAGGATACATAACACTATTCCATACCCCTGTGCTTTACATGAAGATTAAAGAGCACCTGTCAAATCAATTTTTGCTTTCAATTAGCTGTGACCGCACAGTTCCCACGGTCCAGGAATCCCACGATGACATTATGATTCATAATGTCATTGTCGGATAACCTGTAAAAAATAAAAAAAAAACAAGTTTAAAATAAAAAACACATACAAAATAACGAATTTAAGAAAAAAAAAAAAATTTTTTTTTTCTCCCGAATTTTTGCTGTCGAATGCAGCAAAACTCGGTTCGGGTATACCCGAATTCGAACAGCCATATTCGGGTCGAATATAGGGACAACCCGAATTCGAACATCAACACTAATGAATAGCCCTTGCATTCTCAGGGAGGAAGAAGCTGATTCCATTCGGGTGTAGTTCTGTCAATTGCCACTAGATGGAGCTAATACAATATATTTACAGGTAATTCAACAATCCAGAATTTTCGAAAATTCGGCACTCCTCAGGTCCGGAGGTTGCCAGATTTTTGAATGTCAAACTGTACAGCACAATATCTGAGTCTGTGTATGTCAGTGCAGGAATCTTGCACAGTGCACCATAAAGCTTGTCTATGTTTATTAGCCATACATGCTGTGTATGTACACTGAACATATCGTTATGTACAGATATTTTCCGGTATCAGAGCCAGGCACACAGCTATACAGGGCTTTCCTTTTCACAGCCTTATGTTTCCCCCTCTGATAACATTCACAGCTTTATGTTTCCCCTCTGATAACATTCACCCTTTTGCTCCCCTCAGGAAGTACGTAGTGCCGCACGCAGGTTACCTAGCAACGCTTATTTCTCTGCGCCGTAAAGCGAGATGGTCGCAGCTCCTTCATGTAGTTGGGTTTACCGGGTCTATGGAGGAGTCCTGAGTGTGCTCGGAGTGACGGTCACCTCCCTGGCAGTGTGACCGCTGATAGGTGAGTGTGGCAGCAATAATGTGAATTCATATAGTCTGTTCTCTGATAGATATAAAGACAGAATACAAAGTCATTTTATGCTCATTATCATTGTCTATGTGGATATCTAGACACTGCCATACATATTACAATGTGATTGTACAATAGGTAATGTCCTCCTATGTTTTTATCAGGTCAGATATTAAAATGTATCAGTGCCTGCATGGACATTGCTTCCTCACTTGCTGGACGCCTGCAGAACCTCCTATCAGTAGCAGTGGTGGGATAACATTTGGTGTTGTCAGTGCTGATTAGGACAGATTTGTGTATGTATTCCTCTGTGGTGCGATTTATTAATTTATTAAAGCGGAACTTTCATTAAAGTAATAATAACTTTAGAAGAACCCTCCATCCCTCTGCAATCTGATTCCAATCAGGCCTGCGCCATCCCGGATTCCTTCTTATCTCTGGCATGGGGGAACTAGCGGGCGCTGCCATCTTCCCTGCACGTCGCCTGTCTCGCCCTGCGCATGCGTGAGATCTGCATTTATTTTCCTCTTCTGCACATGCCGGAGATCTTTCCTGCGCTTGTCATTCTGTCCACTGCCACCTTCTTCCCTATGGGTTCTTCATCACATCACCCGATCGTGTACCGCACCGGTGTGATATGTCTTTTTGCAAATGTAAAAAAATAAAGCGTGCCATTCTCATTACGCATGTGTCTTTATTAGATCAGCGGTCACCAACCAGTGGTCTGCGGTCCTGTCCCCGTATAGACACAACCTACCCACTCTCTCTCATCGCAGGCTCAGACCTGCTTGCTAAACATCCTGGGAGGGACAGTAGCACAGGGCTGTAAACACAACTTTTGTTGCTTCCACAGCCAGGGGTGTAGTGGGGCGGGCATATGTCGTTCCCTCACTTTTCTAGGGAATGCCCCCTGTATAGGTTCTCCCTGTGCGCTCGCCAAGGATAGCCTTCACCATTACCATGACCCTTTTTAAGCTTACACCCCTGTCCACAGCCCTGCACTACAGTCCCCCTTGGAATTTAACAAGCAGGTCCGAGCCTGTGATGGCAGAGTGGGGGGGTTCTGGCATCATGACGTCACTCTGGGGGGAAGTTTCTTCCCCTTTGAGTGACACACAGCTCCCCGCACATGCACGGTCCGAGTTTGGTGAATTTAGTGGTCCGTGAGGTCGGAAAGGTAGGCAATCACTGCATTAGAGGTAAGCCTGATGATGCATGTCCTATCTCAGCCCACAGCCTCCTGGGATTTGTGTCGCAGGTTTTCCATAGCAGGGTAAAAAAAAAAAAAATTACAATAAAAACATTTTCAGGTAAAATATATAGAATGTTAAAAATGTGATGATCAGTCCACCTGCTATTTCCATATCATCACCGATTGATCCTTACTTGTTCATGATACTGAAAAACACATCCAAAACAAGCCAACATATGCATCAGTGAGCTGGGTTTCCATTTATTGTTAGTGATGTACCGTGTGGTGCCCTTTAATGCTCCATATTTGTGTTTGACATCTCATTAATATTATTATTATTACTACACAGTATTTATATAGCGCCATCATATTACGCAGCGCTGTACAGAGTTCATATGTCACTAGCTGTCCCTCAAAGGGGCTCACCATCTAATGTCCCTACCTCAGTCATATGTCTTTAATACAAGGTCAGTTTTGGGGGGAAGCCAATTAACCTAACTGCATGTTTTTGGAATGTGGGAGGAAACACACACAAGCACAAGGAGAACCTGCAAACTCCAGGCCGATAGTGTCCTAGCTGAAATTTGAACCTGGGACCGAGCCCTACAAAGGCCAGAGCACTTACCTCTGAGCCACTGTGCTGCTCATTCATTGAGAGCTATGATTTGTAGCTTACTGACTGTCCATACTGCTGTGGCCAGTAAGCAATGTTATTTCTGTTTATACTGCCAGCCCAGCCCAGGTGGTGGGAACCATAATGTGGAGGAGGACTCGGTTATTGACACTACCAGAAGTGTCAGAGTTTCAACTGTTAGACCAGCACAGGATTTGACCCCCCTGACAGGCTCCACCAGTACATGTAGCTAAAAAGCACACCAATGATGCAGAATGCAGGATTTTCAGTGCACTGCTACTTCAACACACTAAGACACCAAAGTGTAAATGTAGAAACAGTCACCTATATACCTTTTGCTTCGGGTGAATTTTTTTTTTTTTACACTACACGACATAGGAGTTACATCATCAATCGCTGATCATGGTGGGCCCAAAAGTCTTGGTAGCATTGATGGTGGCTTCAGTAGATGCAGCACTGACAGGATCCTGAGCCCGTCATCTCTGCAGGGCACATAGAAAAAGCAAACTGTGTGACATATCGGGCAGCTATAATGTGCTTACTTGCCAGTTATGGCAAAGCACACATCCACCAATCCAAGCTACTTTATTGAATCAAGGCCATTGTGTCTCCATGCTTTGGACTCAAGTCATGTATGTTTCCTAATGAAATATTATTGTTTGCACTCTTTTCTTCTAGTCCACAATGGATGATGAATCTGAGCTGCAGTTGATGGAGTTTTTCTCCTGGGAGGAGTTCTCTACTTTTTTCGATGATTGGTGTGAGAAGAGGAAAACTCTTTTTTTTCTTAGGAATTACATTGCATTGAACAAATGTAAATGGGCCATTGAGACCCTCCAGTGGGAAGTGGTGGACGCACTGAAGTACAGTTCTGCCCGACTTGCCTGTAAAAATATTAATGTGTCCAACAAGAAAGAATTTGTGTGAGTATGATGGGCTGATGACAAACATTTGTACCCAATATTTTTTTTGTTTTGATCTTTTTTTTTTTTGTTTTTTTTTTTTTTTTACAGTGAGCTTGTGCTTTGCCTATTCAGCAGGTCTGTGTGGCGTGTGCTTGCCTATGCAAACAGTTATAAACATTTAGGTATTTAACATGGCCCTATAAGCTTCACATAAACAAACTTTCTCTGGCACTCTGGTGCTATAATGGAAGAAAAACATCTCTGTGTAAGCTTTGATTTTCTCCTACCATTGGTTACCAGAGCTGGGGACTCTTCATGCTCCCCCGCATAATATCTAAAATGTTGGAGGTTGCTCCAGGTCACTTGTATGGGGAAGCCTGGATTTACCTTTTTTTTTAGCAAGGCATTGCCAGGAGAACACATGATTATTAACTAGTATTTATATTGCCAACATATTTTGCAGCCCTTCACAAAGTCCATAGTCTTACCACCAACTGTCCCTTAAAGAAGCTCACAATCTAATTTCCCTACCATAGTAATATGTAATTTACTAAGTCCAAGGTCAATTTGGGGGCCAATTAGGCTAACTGCATTCCTTTGTGTTTTTTGGAATGTGGGTGGAAACTGGAGTGCCCAGAAGAATACCATACAAACACGAGGAGAACATGCAGGTAGTTCCCTGGTCAAGATTTGAACCTGGGACCCAGCGTTGCAAAGGCCAGAGCGCTAACCTCTGAGCTACCATGCCGCATGATGTGCAGTAGTATGCTCATTGCCTGTGTAGCATGCTTCTAGGGTAAATTCAAAAAAAGCTAAATTTATAACGTTTTTTTCTATCCCTGCAGTGGGTTTCTCATCTTGACTGCAAGACTTAAATTTCTACTTTTCTTGGAGATGATACTCTAGGAAAAACCTAAACTTGCTTCAGACTCCAGCAGCAGGTGACTTTCTCCTCTGATGCCTGACATGCTGGGTTGTAGCTAGGCCCTCAACATCATTCTGTACAGCGCAAGGCTGATAGACTTGCGCTGATGGGGTTGATACCCGAGATCAGACTGGCCAGTCAGTGAAACTTATGAAGAGGATGACCGCACCGGCTGCTTTGGGAATGAGGAGTTAGGCAAATTTTACACTTATTCTACTTGTGTGTTTATTACAACCCCTGCATGGGGTTAGGCAGAGCCATACTTAAGTATTCTTTTTTATTTTGCAGAGCACCTAAAGAAAGAAAAGAGGAGTGTGCTTCCGATGAAGAAGATTCCAAAGATCAACAGGGTTGTGGTGCCTACATATTCTTAAAGCTAAGTGAGAGGAAGAACAGCCTTGTCATCACTAAGTGCCAGTTACAACACAACCATCCATTATGCCCTATTGAGTTCAATTACTGCTTTAAAAAAGGGAATCTGTTGGCAAATTGCTGTCTTCCTATACGACTTACCAACACAATCTCTAAGCAGTTTGTGGGATCCTTGGATATTAAGCGCCTTTTGTCCTGTTGCAAAACTAAAGATCACGGGGTCATGGACATCCTGAATTCACTGGACAGTCTTTTTTCTATTGATCCATGTGCTAAGGTGAAATTAGTATTTTTCCAGGATCAAGTCCTTGTCAAGACTATATTTCTGGTCACAACAGTGATGGTGTCTACATGCCAGCATTACCCCACTGTTTTATTCTTCAACAAAGTCTTGAGCTTTAATGAAGATTTTGACCTTTTTAGTTTTCTTTGTGCAGATGAGAATACACAAGGTAAAGACTGTGCCTATGTCCTGGTTAGGAAAGGAACTGCAAATATTTTACGGTTTGCCTCAGCCTCACTAGTGCAAAGTATCCCTGATATTAAGTTCAAAGTACGATGTGTAGCAGTTGGTGTTGATATTGCGGAGAAGGAAGTGGTAAAAGAAATATTTCCCCATGCTACAGTTCATATATTACATTCTCACGTTCTACATACCTTGCATAGTAAGGCCCTTGAAATGGGGGTTACAGATGACACAAAACTTTTGTCTTTCTTTTTTCTTATAGCTGCTTCTAAAACCCCTGAAGACTACAATCAAGCAGTTAAAAATTTGGGTCTCTATTGTACAGATAGTTTTGTAAAATATTTCATGGATCATTGGCACACATGCCGTGAAATGTGGGTTGATATTTGGGGATTCAAATTTGCACACAAAGATGCCTCAGAGATTGTGTTTCAGCATAAGCAAAAGATGGCTGACCTCTTGGGTTCTAATGCAACAGTGGCGGAATGCATTCTGCATCTCTTAGCTGCAAATTCTATAAATTCAGAACAGTTAAAGGTGGAAGAAGTGGCTTTGCACTACAAATCGGTGTGCACACCAGATGCTGCAAATATGATCGAAGAGGAGCTTAGTTTTTTAAAGAACTCCAGCTACAACATCAAACAAACTTCCAGGGGCTTCTCACTTAATGATGGTGTGTCTGAATTTATTATGGATCAGGATTTGGTCACTTGCAGTTGTACTATCCACACTTCTAGCCTTTTGCCCTGCCGCCATATATTTGCAACACGCCTACAGAATGGAGGGGAACTGTTTGATGTAAAATTGTTATCAAAAAGCCATTCTTAATAAAGAACAAAAGACCTAAAATGAACCATTGGGTTTTGAAGTTTTTCTGTAATTTTGAAGTGAACTATACAGTGTTTTTGAGGATGGTAGAGGAGACCCACCATTATTCCTTTTTCTGCTGCCAGTCATGGAGATTATTTTAATCCAGATGGGTTTTATTATATATATTTTACTTTTTGTAAATGTTGCCATTTAAAGGCAATGATGTGTTTTAAGGGCAGCTCTATCCTTCCCTAATCCTCACTGTCTCATGTACTGATTGTGGCAAGGGTAGAGCAGAACTATGTAAGGCCACGCTATTTTGGTCTCTGTGCCTTTTAGAATTATAGGAGTATACCAATATAGTAAGAGAAGGTGTGAAACGTTTATGACCTCTTATGGAGTCAGAATAGCTGAAGCCAAGGGGTCATAGAAAATCCCAGGGCCTGCCCAACAGCTAGAAGACACTCTGTATAAGCCACGGAAGTACTAGTAGAAGAGTACTGAATTAGAGACAGAATCTGTGCTTTGTCCTAAATGGGCAAAGGGACAGGCTTGCTTTTAACTTGCCTTCCGAACCATTAGGTCCTGAATTTTTTTAGTATGTCTAATTTGATGGCTCTAAGTCCCAAGTGATCTGGTTGTAGGCAAGTTGCAGTGATGGTCTGGCTGATGGAAAAAAGACAAATCCGAAAAAAGTGACAACTAGTGGGAGTAACCAGGTGATACATCCCACACCACTATATCTCCCAAAAACTAAATGTCTGGTTCCAGTAATATGACTACCATAAAGGCCACCATGACACTTTGTGCAGATTGCAAGAGCTAAGGATATTGTGTCTTAATTATTATTAATTTACAAAAATAATGTTGGTGAATAAGGAGGACCTGCTAACAAATGACTGGATATTCAAAGTGAACACAGGCTCCCCCTCTTTACTAACATTTTTTACTTTGCAAAGTAAAACACCTCTATTTCTTTATAAATAAAACACCAACTTTTGTGTCCAACTTTTTTTACTTCTTCTTCATGTTTACTGCTAAATGGCAATAGCACTTAAAAGGTTTCATATTTATAATTGCTGCAACTTTTCTGACATCAGTCATTTCAGGGGGGGAGAGAATATTTATTTAATAAAAACTTATTTTGTTTGCTGTTAAAATACAGTTGGAAGCCATTTAATACTGGTAATGTCATTAATATATCCTTCATCACCATTTCGCTGTTCTGCTGCACAGTCATGAAGAGGAATTAGCTTGATAAGCTAACAATTGCTTTTCATTGCTGATTGACCTGTGCAGTGCAGTTCATATTTATGTACTGATCAGCATTTTCCACTTTTAGGTCTAAACTGACTGTTTCCCCAGCTTTTAAACACCCATGTTTGCAATTCTAATTCATTCTGATGAACCTGTCCACCCAGAGTATTTTCTTGATGGGCTCCCCCCCAAAAAAAGTTAAAAGGCTTCTTCCAAAAATGCCTATAAACAAATGCCCCCATTGATATGAAGGTGGGTGTTTGGGGTCATTTTGCAGGTGTTTTTCCTATTCTAACTCTTCTCTGCCACCTATTGTGGTTTAAAATGTCTTTATTAACACTTAAAAATTGTACAAAAGCTGTATAAGCGTTTAAAATTAAAGTCTGTGTAGACTTGGACATATTTATTAGAATTATATCACTGTAAAGATTCTAAACTATTTTGGTGAGCAGAGAAAAATATTCCAATAAATTTGGATTGCGTTTAATAAATGTTTTATTTAACTATAAATGTTGGGAAAGTTTAAGGATAGAATACATAGGAGGACATTTATTAACATGCTTGTGTATTCTTTTTTTGCTCTGCTTTTTGTTTGTGTGTTATCCAGTCCAAAGCATGTTATTGATGTGGTGAGATACAGAGCCCTTCATTCACAATTCAGTAGTCTATCCTAATCTCAGTAGTGGGACATCAATTGTAATCAGTGTCGGACACATTTAAAAGCTTTTTCTGTTAGTGAACAGTGGGATAAACACCATTTCCTTCTTTTTGCTATTCTCTCTCTCTCTCTCTCTCTCTCTCTATATATATCTATCTATATTCCTTCTTTCTATACTATATATTCCTGTATCCGCTCAATTTCTCTATTTCTGTGTACAGAAGCATAAAGTTCTGCAGGAAGGTTGTGCTTTTCTTTATTTTTATGTTTTATCGAGTTAGACTGAGTACCTTGGTATCTTTAGACAGTGACAAAGAATCAATTTCATTGATCGCAGAAATGCACACTTAAAAATGCCCATTTTAGGAGATGTGGTAATGTGCCAAATTCAGGAGATGTGGTAGTTTCTGCAATGCTGGACAATCCTCTTAGAATCTTGCTGGATCCAGATATAATTGGAGAATTCAACTGCAGTGCTATGCATCAGTATCAAGAAGGAACAGTAGGTTTCTATGCTGCAATTGAGGTAGTTTGCACCCAGAATTAACATGGTAAAAATAGCAAGAACGTAAAGATACGCTTTGAAGAGGAGCTGATCAGTTAGTCAACTGGATTCTTTCGCTGGTATCACCTGGAACTGGGGCAATGACCCATATACCTGAACACAGCTGGACAGGAAGATAGCTATGATAGATATGTAATTCATATGCATATATCAATGTTTGCCTGTATTCCTGCTTTGAAATATATCTAAATGCAAAAAATGTAATATATTGGGGGTTAAAGGTAGTAGGACTTGGTTTTCTTCTTTCTTGCAATTAACCTGGTGATCTGGTAAGTAGCACACTTCTTGTTCTCGAGTCATAAGGCTCATTCCCTTCACTTTGTCTGTGGAAGGACAGTGTTGTCTCCCATGGCTCATCTCCTGATTTTTACTATGAACACCTCATGCTCTGCTCGCTACCAATACAAAAGGTGAAGATGATCCCAGGAGATGTACTTGCAGAAAATATACTTAGCTTGAAAGAAGGAAGACAAATGCAGACACCATATCTAAGCACTACAGTGTTCTCCCCAGCCCCTTATAGTTGGACGCACTACCTGGCACTCTTCCATATTCACCTGACTGTTTTGGGTGCTTACTGAACAGTTGGACAACAATATAGGGGCTGCCATCCGCCCACAATTTCTTCCTATCCAGCTTGGAAAATTCCTGGATTAAACACTGGACTAAACAGCTGCAGTATTTTACATTGTTGTTCTTGGGTATAGCATTCCTATATTCACACTTTGAATGTTGCTGTTATGTGGCCATATTTGTTAGAATCATCATTTAGTATTTTTAACTATCTGGATATACTAAGTTGGTAAAGTGTAAACAGCAGTGTGGTAATTGTTCCAGTTTCTATTCTCAAAATTTGCTCAGCAACCTTTGCCTCAAAAACAAACAAGGTTATTGTGTTCTATTTGTCTTTAGAAATCCCTTCCCCAATATTATCGGCACCATTTGTGGTCTTGATGATGACCCATGTCTGTATATATATTTCTGTTCTTTCCATTTTTTATGTACCAGTGATTAGGGAATAATATACAAACCAGAAAGGCTATGCAATTCTCTGCCGCAGACGTCACCAGTAACGGATGTTCAGCTATATCATTTGAAAGAAAACTATAGTAAAGATAAAAAAGTATGATAATATCCTTTATCAGGGTTAAATAATGATTTAGGTACCTTGTATGTTGTTATATGTTGTGTTGCATCCAAATGAAATTTGCTCACTTAATATATCCTATAGTTTCCTTTACATACTACAGACCTATGATACAAAGACTGTACCCAACCTGCTCACCTACAACCAACAAATATACAGTAGATAAGAAGAGATTAGCACTTGTTGATGCTCCTATCCATATGACCAGGCTATAATATGTGTGTTGTGTATAAGCTGACTGGGTCAAGTATTTAAACTAGGACTGGCTATTACATTATAATGCTAATTTATATGCTATGTCCCTACAACACTGTAAATTGTACTGAATAAGACACACTAGACTAAACTTACTGGCAACCAGTAGAAACTATATGGTGCTAGACTTTACCTTCCACATCTGCACCACTGTAGCAAGCTTAAACCATGTTATGCATGTACTGAGACATCTCCTTAGTGCTCTGATTAAAAGACCACTGACATATAAAGTGGTATTAGGTTGAGTCCAATACCTAATTTTTCTATATCCCTAAAATTAGGACATTTCAAAGAGCTATGACTGTCAGAGGAGCCTCCATAACATGGAAATAATTAGTACATTTGTAATAATGTATGACACTGGTATAGCTATAGGGAGAAAAGTAAGAAATGTAAATACAAAATTCTAATCACACTTCCTATATTCTGTTTTGTAGGGGCTACTTTGGAATTGATTGGTAAGTTAATTTGTTAAAAGTTTACCATGTAAAACCTTGTAATATATATATTTATTTATTATTATTATATATTTTTTTGTAAAGGTAAGGTTCAGTGTTTTAATCAGGATCACCATGAACACCATGCCAGTGCGGCCATGTCCTGTAGCAACATGGGGGATGTAGGATGAAACCACCAAGTGTAAGAAGAGACCAGGGCATCTGCCACTCTGGGAAGTTTTGAATGCTCTAGAAATTAAAAGTGGATTCACAACTAGAAAAGTCAAATCAAGGAGTCACAGGCCACTGCAGACAGCCTGACAGGGTCAATTTATATGACAGAAACATTGAGGAGTGATGGCAAAAATTGACTCATCTAGTCAGCCTATTAGACAGCTGAGGTCTAGAGAATGTACTCTATGATACTGGTAGCTCAAACATTTATGTATATGAAAGTGTATGTATACCAAATTTTTTTTTTAGTATGGAAGGGTTAAGGGTTATAACTCATTTTACTGTCATTTATTTGTCATATTTGTTCTGTTGGGAGGATTCAACTTGACTTATTGTAACAGCTAAACAACCAGAATTAGGATAAACTCTCTATAAAGATAGGGCATTCCCCATTCATACAGTTATCTTTAGATTACATTATTTCTCTATTTTTTATTGGTTTGTATTAGTTCACACTGTAGACTTTACAGTGTGCATTACCTACTGCAATAAGTCATTCTTTATTTCCTGGCTGGATATTACCCAACATTATCTAATCTTTTCCCTCCCAACTGACCCTGTCCCACCCCTTTTTATCACTAAATTTTGTTCAGTCATAGAGGATCACATATAGGAACCCAGTCCACCAGGATGACACCTGACAAAAGATTTTATTATTTGCATACCTGTAAAACTTTGTTTTGTTTACTTAACCCCACCACCATCACCACCTTGTATATGCTCCAGTCCCCCATGCACGTTTGTGCATTCAACCACATTATCTGCATTGTTTCACAGTAAACATATCTGACCCAAGAAAGAGTCCCCATAAATAATCCTGATAAAATGGCCAAATTACTCTCAAGGTTTCTCTGAGACCAAACCCAGAGAAAAAACCCAGATGATTTGTCCCCATGTTCTACAACAACTAATGAGAGGAAGACCAGCACAGATTTCTGTACATATTTCACAACTAAGCAGCAGCCACCATATCTCAACCAACATTTTACTTTTTATTTGGGGTTTCCTTTAAATAGGTTCATTTTTGTTTGCAGGAGCTGATGTAAAGCCTGTGCTGATCTTCATTCCGGAATGGGACAAGATCTTTGCAGGAGATTCTATAACAATGACCTGTTATGTGAAGTCTACAAGACAAGTAGACGAGACCTATCTCTGGTACAAGGAAGGTGAATGGGTACATACGGGGAAGAGCTATACAATTCAGGAAGCCTAGAGCTCACACAGTGGAAGATATCGATGTCAGACAAGTATCAGTGACATAAATGACCCTATCAGTCTGGATGTTAGAAAAGGTGAGTTAAGTATAGGCTGTGGACTAATCCTTAACAAGAACACAGCCTGAGCATCTCTAGGGTTCACCACAAAGTTACACAAAGTTACTCCATATAGGGGTTGGACAAATTTG
Organism: Pyxicephalus adspersus; assembly: GCF_032062135.1. NCBI lineage: Eukaryota > Metazoa > Chordata > Amphibia > Anura > Pyxicephalidae > Pyxicephalus > Pyxicephalus adspersus. The sequence continues at coordinate 29,424,291 of NC_092868.1, read as the reverse complement.
CAGGGAGCTGTAGAAAGTAGGGAATGAAATTGAACTGACGTTGTACTCCCATTCAGTAACATTGTAATTATCTTGCTCAAACTTGCTGCAAGAGATCCTGAAAAATATACATGCTTTGTTACTGCTATTCAGTAAATGTAATGACTAAGAATAGGAATTATAAGGGATCTTTAAAACCTTTCGTAGGCATAAGGTGTATCCTTTTTAAACTAAAATTGGTAGAACTTCAGCTTGAACTGTCATTCAAGATGATTCTTGAGGGCGTTCACTAAGAACGATGTACAAACCCAAAATTGTATACATATGGCAAGGACATGATCATTTGTAGAGCTCAGCACACCACTGTATTGAGTAAATAAACGATAATTGAAAGCTCACTCACATTATGTCATGTCATCGTGCCCAGCCTACAGCTACTGGCCGGGTATATGTATGGTTGTGTGTATGATGGTTGGTTGTTGAATGACATCTGTACACCTGGTTGAGGATGACCAATATTAATTAGCAGAACAAATCTGTCCAGATGGATAGATTGTTGCAACCAAGAGTCATTGTGAATTGTTACCTTTTGACACCGTTGGATTCTTTTTTTTTATCTAACTATTTGTCTTGTTTGCTTGTTTGTTTTACATTACAATTATGTAGCGTGTTTATGTAGTTTGACACAAAACTTTAATTTTTTTTTAATCTCCTTTTAAGTTATGTCATCCTCCAGGCTCCTCTGTATATTTTTGAAGAGGACAACATCATACTGAGCTGTAGCCATCATCCTGGATTTGCTGTCTTACAGACTAAATTTTTCAAGGATAATGATGTCATCCAAGACTGGGGTCCTGAGTCTGAGCTATTTATTGAAAATATATTCATAAAATCTGTTTGGAGATACAGATGTAAAAAGCAAGTCTACCACAGTTTATTTTTTTATGAGCATACAGTTCTAGTGGGCTTTTCTGTTACAGGTAAATGAAGTACCTACTGAATTTAATTACTAAGAGATCTGTGATCTTGCTCCCCCATGCATGCAATTCTGGGCCTTATTAAAACTCTCCAAGCCTGGAGAGGATACACTTTCATCAGTGAAGCTGAGTGATCCAGCAAACCTCTAATGGATCTGGTCCAGGGTTGAAAACATTTACTAACAAATAGCAAATGACTGACCAGTTGTAGAGAGCTGTGCTGGACCACAACCATGACTGACAACTGAATAAGTTCTTACATTAAACCCCACCTGAAATTAGGACCATTTGGAACTTATATATATAACAGTAAATCCTTTTATTTCATAACAAATCTAAAAAGAAATATCTGTCAACAGAGTTTACGATAAGCTCTGACCAAACAGCTAAATAAATATACAGACACATCCAGTCCTAACCTTTACACATATTTACCACACAGCACAACCTGGCTAGGCAGAGCAGAAGACCTAATTATAGATAATACTGGTCAACAAACATTTTCTTGCAAACAGATTAAAGTCATTTTAAGTTATGTTTGATGCACAGATTCCAAATATTGGATTGGTTTTGCTAGATTGGCTCCAGTTTTTGAAAAAATGACCTCAATAATACCCTCATAGAAAACTAATGAAACGTGAAAATTAGGCAAAATTAAACTAGATATGCCTATGTAAACAAAATAATTTTTTTTTTAAATACTTAATGTCAATGTATTCTATATTCAGCATATTTACAGAATTAATCACAAAGAAGTAATTTTAAAACTCAGTTTGTATGATTTCCTTTTATGCTGATGATCAGGACATTCACGTTGACAGTTTCAACAGTAGTCTGCCATCATGTGTCTATCCCATCTGCCCTGATACCTTTCTTCCATCACCTTTATATCTTGATGGAACCTCTTCCCTTGTTCCTCACTGAAATTTCCAAGATTTCAGATAGTGGAGATAGTATACCTTTATGCTCATAGTGGCACCCAAATTTTGAAAGTTTAAGAGCAAGTTTTGTACCAGTTCTTTATAATTTTGTGCTTTATGGTTACCCAAGAAGTTCTTGACAACCATGGCATAGCTGTGCCAGGCAGAAGCTTCAGTATCAGTCATGTAACTTGTGAAATTTGAATTATTTATCAATTTCCGAATCTGCGGTCCATCAAAGATTCCCGCTTTTAATATTTTAGTACTCAATCCAGAGAAGAATCTGCAAATGTATTTGAAGCAATCACCATCCTTGTTCAGAGCTCTAACAAATTGCTTCAATAATCCCAACTTTATGTGTAGTGGAGGGAGAATGATTTTTTCTTTGTGAACCATTGGCTTGGTAATGATATTCGCTGCACATTTTTTCATGTTTTCCCTTGTCACTTTTTTACAGTGATCCTGCTTTGCTCCACTATCCCACAAGCAGATGAAACATGGGTACTTTGTCTATCCACTTTGCTGTCCAAGTAGGAAGTTCATCATTTTTAAATCAACACATATAGACCATTGTTGTTCATGATAGCAAAGCTTTTGTAAGACCATTTTGATATTTTCATATTCTTTAGATTTTGTTGAGTGACCAATCGGAATTGATTTAAAGCAGTTGCCATTATGCAGTAAAACAGATTTCAAACTTCGAGTGGAACTGTCTATGAAAAGCCGCCAGTCTTCTGCTCAGTATTCTGGTACTCCCATATGGGCTAGTAGTCCAGGGATGTTACAACTGTACACAAAGTCTCCATCTTCACTGAAATATGGTTGGAGTGTCACCTCTCTTGTCCTATAAACCGTTATTTTAACTTCCGGACTCAGACAGTTCTTTTCTTTTAGCCTGGATGGTAAAAGTTCAGATGCTTGTTTTGACAGACTTAGGTCACGTATCAAATCATTGAGCTCTTCTTATGAAAACTGCTGGTTTGATGAAACACTTCTTTCATATTCAGTTCCACTGCTAACTCCTGGATTACACTCCAAACCCCGTATATCCTCCATGTCGGATACAGGAATATCAGGGAGTGTACTGAACACTGGTATGGGAACATCAGCACCATGCGGCACAGGTCGTCTTGCTGATTCTAAATCAGGGCACTCCCACTTGTTTTTCCTGTAACGATTGAAACCTTTTACATTCACAGCACAAAAATACCAACTCATAATTGTGTAAAAAAAAAAAAAAAGTATGAATAAAAAGAAGGCAAATAAAAGTTTTATGAAAATGATGCTACATTTAATGTATACAATGCAAAACATCGGTGTAAATAAAGACTGAATAACTAATAAATGTTAACATTTGTTGTTTGTAAAATCGTCTATTCCGATTCCTATATCACAAGAGCTAGAGCCAATTCAATGAAACTGATGTAATTTCTGGATTAAGCAGACCTGCAATACACTAAATATAATGAAAAATCCTGGGAAGTGAAAAATATATATTTTTTTGAGCTCTGTTGTATATACTCAATCTACTCCTCAGTGGGTGTACAGTATGTGTTTTTTCTCCTCCCAAATTTATAGTGAGTATCACCATTACACAGCCTGGAGGAAAATATATATAGAGAAACACATTGTTAAGTACACAAACTTTCTAATGTCAATCCAACATCTAATCTAAAAAACATCTAAAAAATCTAATTAGATCTCCATCGTGTTCATATACTCAATCTATCATTTTATTTAATTATAATTCAATTATCATACCATGCGCTTTCATTTCAATATTGTATACCACTACAAATTCTGATGTGATTAGGTTTATCTCAAACCATTATATCAACAGTTTATCACAAATCATTATACTAAGCAGCCTATTCATATAGCGGCTTCTAAAACCCCTAAAGACTACAATCAAGCAGTTAGAAATTTGGGTCATTAATGTACAGAAAGTTTTGTAAAATATTCCATGGATCATTGGCACACATGCCGTGAAATGTGGGTTGATATTTGGGGATTCAAATTTGCACTTAAAGATGCATCAGAGATTGTTTTTCAGCATAAGCAAAAGATGGCTGATCTCTGGTAAAAGTCTTACCCTGCCAGCGATCCCGCGTTATCCGCACTCGCCGCGTCCTGGGGGATCGCGGGCAGCCTGAAGGGAAGCATTGTGGCAGGCAGTGCAGCCAGGGCTGCAGCTGCTCTGCTTACAGTGTAGGGATCCATTCTGGCTGAACTGCAGTTCGGCCAAACAGCATCCCTAGCATCCCTGCAGCGGTGAACGGTACAGCATTACTGCGGGCGTCCGCAGTACAGCATGGCCCAAGGGTCCTCCTGCAAGAGGTGCACGCGCTACCAAGCATGCCTCTTGTACCACCTGGGGTGATGCAGGGGTGCACAGGGTGGGGCAAGTTCAGTTTGAATTCCCCTAATAATTAGTCATGATCTCTCCAATAGTATAGCGCCAGGTTGGGCAATGTGGTTGGGCACTCTGCCCATTTAGTCCTGGCCTTAAGCACCATTGCCCGTTATAGCCTCTGTGTTACAGTGTGCTTGGGTGTCTTCTTGTATTTGATTACTGTGTTAACCTCTGTTGCCTTCCCCCGTGTCTTGTTACCAGCTCTGACTTGTTGCCAACAGCGACCCGGCCTGATTACTGACTTTGCATGAACTCTGCCTGCCCTGCTTTCGGATTGTCCCTGACTACACCTTCTGCCTCATCCTTCTGTACCTTACCTTATCAGACTGACCTTCTTGTGTTCGACCTTGGCCTGCATCTGGACCATGCAATAAAGGTTGTTAAAGGGATTACTAGAATTGGTTGTGATTTGTGCACCCAGTCGCATTACACCTTTTGGGTTCAAATGCAACAGTGGCAGAATGCATTCTGCAGCTCTTATCTTATCTGATGTTATTATGGATCAGGATTTGGTCACTTGCAGTTGTGCATGCCAAACCTCTAGCTTTTGCCCTGCGGCCATATATTTGTCATGCGCCTACAGAACAGAGGGGAACTGTTTGATTTGAAATTGTTATCATAAAGCCATTCTTAAAAAAGAACAAGAGACCTAAAATGAACCATTAGATTTCAAGTTCTCCTGTCATAATGAAGTGAGCTATACAGTGTTTCGGAGGATGGTGCAGGAGACCTACTGTCACACTTACCTTTTCCTCACTAAATCGAAGTCGCCTCTCTCCTGCGCATGTAAGCAGTTCTGACTCTGGGCGCGTTTTATCAGTTTCGCCCATCCCGACATCCAATCAGGAAATAGCCTCTTAATCATTCTTGGCTTATAACTACTCAGACACAGCAGTCAGCGTTCATGCAACGTGTCTCCACTAGTGCTAAGCTTTCTATCTCTTTTGAGCTAATTCAGTGCTTTCCCTGACCAGCTCCTGTGTTAACCCCTTGTGACCCAGTCTGTTAATTCCAAGACTATTCCCTTGTGCTGTTCCAGTGTTCCTGTCTGTCTGTGGATATTCCTGTGTCACTTATGTCTCCTATTGCTTCCAGTGTCTCCTGTGTTCCCTGTGTCCGCAGTGGCCCTTGTGTCACCAATGTCTATTCCCTGGCTTGTGACCTGACCTCTTTTGCTTGCTGCCTGCCTCGACCCCGGCTTTCCTCAACTTTCCTTCTTCTTTGTGATTTGGTACCGTGTTTTTCCCACCCTGGTGTGCCCATTCTCACCACTATTATCCCTTTTTCTGCTGCCAGTCATAGAGATTATTTAAATCTAGATGGGTGTTAACCTAAAATAATTTATATATATATATATATATATATATATATATATATATACAGATGCATCTTTAAAAAATTTGAATATCATCAAAAAGGTAACTAATTAATGTCTCTTAACTAATTAAGAGATAAAAATCACAAAAAGATCCAATACAACACAGTGCCCCTGATTCATCAATAAAATCCGCGATCGCTGGAAGCGCGAAAGTACGCGCGGCCAGCGATCGCGGTTTACCGCGGTCCGGACTCCCAGTCCAAAGCATTGATGTGGTGAGATACAGAGCCCTTGATTCACAATTCAGTAGTGTATCCTCAGTCAGTAATCAGTGCCACACACATTGAAAAGCTTTTTCCTATAGTGAACAGTGGGGTAAACATCATTTCCTTCTTGCTATTCTATATATATATTCCTTCCTTCTATACTTTATATTCCTGTATCCGCTCCATTTCTCTGTTTACAGAAACATAAAGTTCTGCAGGTAGGTTGTGCTTTTCTCTATTTTTATTTTTTATCGAGACTGAATACCTTGGTATCTTTAGACAGTAAAGAAGAATCAATTTGATTTATCACAGAAATGCACACCTAAAATGCCCATTTTATCAGCCTTTTTGTTTTAATTCGTGTCTTTAGTTTTATCCTCAGAGCTTCTGACATACCAATATTAGCTTTTACAACTTTACGGATTCTCTCAGCTTCAACATGGTCAGTCAATACCTTATTCAGCTTCCCCCCACATCTCTTTTTTTGCTTGTGCTTCTCTATCTCTTGACAAGTACCAAGTAATACCTGGCCTGGTGGTCAGCTGTTTGGCTGTGATTTAGCAGAGCTTTTTCTTTCTCCCCTTCTAGGAGATCCTCACATTCAATCTTAGGAGCATCAGGCTGGGGAGGCTCCATGAATGTGAGTGGTCCTTAATGTTGAAGGATTCCCATCTAGCCAACATTCTAGAAATTCAGATGCCACCCAGAATGACATGGTAAAAAAAGCAAGAGCATAAAGTTATGCTTTGAACAGGACCTGATCAGTTAGTAGACTGGATTCCCCCACTGGTATCACCTGGAACTGGAAGAATGACCCATACACCTGAACACATCTGGACAGGAAAATAAGTTCCTTTATGTACTTCATATTCATATGTAAATGTTTGCCTGTATTCCTGCTTTGAAATATATCTAAACACAGAAACAAAACTGTAATATATTAGGGCTTAGAGGTGGTGGCAGCTTGGTTTTCTTTTTTCTTGCCATGACGCTCATTCCCTTCACTATGTCTGTGGAAGGACCGTGTTGTCTTCCATGGCACATCTACTGATTTTTATTATGAGCACCTCATACTCTGCTAACTTCCAATACATAAAGTGGAATTGATCTGTGGTTCACAGGAGATATACTTGCAGAAAAATATACTTGGTTTGAAAGAAAAAAGACAAATGCAGCCACCATATCCAAGCACTACAGTGTTCTCCCCAGCCCCTTTTAGCTTGGCGCACCACCCGGCACTTTTCAAGAACCAGCCCACTATTTTTGTGTTTTTGGGTGGTTACTGAAGAGTTGGGTCACAATACAGGGGCTGCCACTCACCTACAATTTCTTCCCATCCAGCATAAGGAATTTCTGAATTGAACACTGGACTAAAAAGCTGCAGTATTTTACATTGTTGTCCTTGGTATAGCATTCCTATATTCACACTGTTTGAATGTTGCTGTTATGTGGCCATATTTGTCAGAATCACCATTTAGTATTTTACCTATTTTTATCTACTAAGCTGGTAAAGTGTAAACAGCAGTGTGGTAGTTGTTCCAGTTTCTATTCTCAAAATTTGCTCAGCAACCTTTGCCTCAAAAACAAACAAGGTTGTTGTGTTCTATTTGTCTTTAGAAATCCCTTCCCCAATATTATCAGCACCATTTTAGGTCTTGATTAAGGTGCTGCCATGTATGTTGCAGTGATGATGGCCCTTGTCTGTAAGTATAATTCTGTTCTTTCCATTTTATGTGCAGTGATTAGGGAATAATATACAAACCAGAAATGTTGTCTTATTCTATACCACAGGCAATACCAGTTATGGATGTTCAGCTATGTCATTTTAAAGAAAACTATAGTAAAGATAAAAAAGTAAAAGAAATAGTCTTATCAGGTTTTTAAGTACTTTGTATGTTGTTATAGAAGCACACGGGGACAGTAATTCTTTTTATTATACATAGAGCTTTACTTTTAGTTTAGTAGTTCTACACAGTGATTAGGGATTTCTAATTTACCCCTCAGTCCAGGTCCTTCAGTTTGGTTTGCCTGGATAAAAATGATGGACGTTGGCTTATGGCTGAAATTTTATATGAACAGTTAATCATTATTAGAGAAAATTCAAACTGATAGACAGATGCTAAAATGTATTACATTATTAGGTATATACAGTATTAGAGCAGGCATGTGGGTGCTGCTTGCATCTAAATGAAATGTGCTCACTGAATATATCCTATAGTTTACTTTACATACTACAGACCTATGATACACAGACTGTACCCTACCTGCTCACCTACAACTAACTGATATACAGTAGATAAGAAAAGAATAGCAGACAAAGATTGACTATTTGATGCTCCAATCTATATTACCAGCGGATTGGGTCATGAGTACGGGGTATTTAAACTAGGACTAGCTATTACATTATAATGCTTATTTATATTCTATGTCCTTACATTACTATAACTTGTACTGAATGAGACACACTAGACTAAACTTACTGGCAACTAGTAGGGACTTTATGGTGCTAGACTTTACCTTCCACATCTGCACCATCTCCTTAGTGCTCTGAATGAAAGACCACTGACATATCAAGTGTTTTTAGTTTCCAATACCCACTTATCTATATCCCTAAAATTAGGACATTTCAGAGAGTATGACTGTCAGAGGAGCCTCCATACAAAAATTAGTACATAAAATAGGGGGGAAACGTAGGAAATGTCAAATACAAAATTCTAATCACACTTCCTATATTCTGTTTTGTAGGGGCTACTTGGGAATTGGTTGGTAAGTTAAGTTGTTAAAAGTTTAACATTTAAAGCCTTGTATTGTATATTGAAATATTGTGATGTGTGTGTATATATAGTTTTTATAATATTATTTATAAATATATATTTTTTGAAGAGGTAAGGTTCAGTGTTTTAATCTGGATCACCATGAACACCATGTCAGTGCGGCCATGTCCTGTAGCAACATGGGGGATGTAGGATGAAACCACTAAGTGTAAGAGACCCAGGCATCTGACACTCTGGGAAGTTTTAAATGCTGGAGAAATTGAAAGTGGCAAGGTTCAGAACAGCTCCAAAAAACTCCTGCATATCCAAGGAAGGAACCCCCCCCCCCCCCCCCCACACACACACACACACACATAGAAAAAGACTCACAGTCCTATGATCTATGGGAGCCTATTTCTCAAAGCTTGCAAGACCAAGAAAAGATAAAAAAGGAAAAATCCGTTGTGGAGACAGGAGCCAGAGGAGACACTGCAGGTGTTACTATGCCCAGCACTGCTCAATTGTGCAGGCATAGGTCATCCGACTGTGGGGGGGGTCTTCCCTTCCTTGGATATGCGGGAGTTTATTGGAGCTGTTCTGTACCTTGTTGCCCTCCTATTGCTCGATTTTTTCAATACCTCAACATGAAAGAGATGTTTGGATAGATGTAGGCATCTTTGTAAAATCACCTGATCTGTGCCGAAGAAGCACTCTTTTCTGCGAAACGCGTCGGAAAATTGCATTCAATTTGTGGTGTTTTGTACAGGGGATATTGCTCACCCCACATTTTTTTGACAGGTAATACTGTTTGTTGATACTTCATATTCATATAAAGGTTTTTATAAATTTTTAATCTTGGAATTGATCTGGCCTGAAAAGTCCCAGAATCTGCCCGTTGTTTTCGAAGTTAATCTTTTTTTTGCAGGAGCTGATGTAAGGCCTGTGGTGATCTTCACTCCAGAATGGAACAAGATCTTTGCAGGAGAGCCTATAATAATGACCTGTTATGTGAAGTCTACAAGAAAAGTAGACGAGACCTATCTCTGGTACAAGGAAGGTGAATGGGTACATACGGGGAAGAGCTATACAATTCCAGAAGCCCAGAGCTCACACAGTGGAAGATATCAATGTCAGACAAGTATCAGTGACAAAAGTGACTCTGTCAGTCTGGATGTGCAAAACGGTGAGTTAAAAATAGGCTGTGGACTGACTAATTTCTCTTAGCAAGAACGCAGTCTGAGCATCTCTAGGGTTAACCATGAATGTTACACAAAGTTACTTCATTAAAGGGCTGGACAGATTTGCAGGGAGCTGTAAAAAGTAGGGAGTGAAATTGAACAGAGCATAATATTTAACAAGAAGTTGCACTCCCATTCAGCAGCATTGTAAATGTTAGAGCAAACTTGCTGCAAGAGATCCTAAAAATATATATTCTTTGTTACCGCTATGCAGTAAATGTAATGACTGAGAACAGTCAATAAAAGGGATATTAAATACGGTACCTTTATTAGACATAAAATCCTCTTGCGCATCCTTTAAAAAAAATAAAACATTGGTGGAACTCCAGTTTGAACTGTCATTCAAGATGATTCTTGATGGTGAAAAATGTGCAAACCCACAATTGTATACATATGACAAGGACATGATCATTTGTAGAGCTCAGCACACCACTGTATTCAATGTATAAATGATAATTGAAAGCTCAATCACATTATAACATGTCATCCAGCCCAGCCTACAGCTACTGGCCGGGTATGTATGGTTGTGTGTATGATGGTTGGTTGTTAATCTGTACACGGAGGATGAGGATGACCAATAATAACTGGCAGAACAAATCTGTCCAGATGTATAGATTGTTGCAATCAAGAGTCATTGTGAATTCTTAACTTTTGACACTGTTCTTTTTTTTATCAATACCTAACAATATGTCTTTGCTTATTTGTTTTACATTACAATTATGTAGCGTGTTTATGTAGTTTGACACAAAACTTTAATTTTTTTTAATCTCCTTTTAGGTTATGTCATCCTCCAGGCTCCTCTGTATATTTTTGAAGGGGACAACATCATACTGAGATGTAGCCACCATCCTGGATTTGCTGCCAAACAGACTATATTTTTCAAGGAGAATGATGTCATTCAAGACTGGGGTCCTGAATCTGAGCTGTTTATTGAAAATATATTCATAAAATCTGTTTGGAGATACAGATGTAAAAAGCAAGTCTACCACAATTTAATTTATTATAAGCACACAGATCTGGTGAGCTTTTCTGTTACAGGTAAATGAAGAGTACCTACTGAATTTACTAACCAAGAGATCCGTGATCTTTAATTTCCCTGCATGTTATTCTGTGTTACTCCATAACATTGGAACATAAGATGATTTATTTCATAGCTTCTTCAAGCTGCATTTGTATTCCTATTAACGTGTATAGAAAGAGAAGCAGTTAGTTCAGTGGGTCCTTAGTTTTCAGCCCTTCTCTGTGAGGTTTGGAGATCTGATGACTATACAGGAAGCCATTTTTCTGATGATACTGACCACCCAGGGGCATTTTTCTGTACTCAGGGCATTTAGGGAATAGCATGTTGTGCAATGTATTGTAGCTATGTACTGCATTTGCAAACAAATAACAACAGATAGTGTTTTTTTTACTATAGAGCCAAGCAAACTCCTACTACTTGTGTTTATGGTGGCTTTTCTTCTGATCCTTGTCCAGTAAGAAAAATTATTTGTTTTGTTAACACCCAACAACAAACAGAAGGGACATGCTATGTTCTTTTTTCTGTATTAAAATTAACTTATCTGCCTGTATACAATTTTTTACTTAACTAATTTCTCCTCACGCACTAATATTTTCACCTGGTTCTCTAATGGGTTCAGGATCTTCAACCATCTTGATTTTCCACACCAAAATGATGTACACGGGAGTTTATTCATTCACAGCAGCCAGTTATGCCTGGATTGTACACTTAAATGTGCATGCACTGCTCATTGTACATGTTTATTGAAAATATATTCATAAAATCTGTTTGGAGATACAGATGTATAAAGCAAGTCTACCACAATTTAATTTATTATAAGCATACAGATCTGGTGAGCTTTTCTGTTACAGGTAAATGAAGAGTACCTACTGTATTTACTAACCAAGAGATCCGTGATCTTTAATTTCCCTGCATGTCATTCTGTGTTACTCCATAACATTAGATCATTGGAACATAAGATGATTTATTTTTCTGTACTCAGGGCATTTAGGGAATAGCATGTTGTGCAATGTATTGTAGCTATGTACTGCATTTGCAAACAAATAACAACAGATAGTGCTTTTGTGGGGGTTTTTTTACTATAGAGCCAAGCAAACTTCTACTACTTGTGTTTATGGTGGCTTTTCTTCTGATCCTTGTCTAGTAAGAAAAATTATTTGTTTTGTTAACACCCAACAACAAACAGAAGGGACATGCTGTGTTCTTTTTTCTGTATTAAAAATAACTTATCTGTCTGTATACAATTTTTTACTTAACTCATTTCTCCTCACGCACTAATATTTTCACCTGGTTCTCTAATGGGTTCAGGATCTTCAACCATCTTGATTTTCCACACCAAAATGATGTACACAGGAGTTTATTCATTCACAGCAGCCAGTTATGCCTGAATTGTACACTTAAATGTGCATGCACTGCTCATTGTACATGTTTATTGAAAATATATTTATAAAATCTGCTAGGAGATACAGATGTATAAAGCAAGTCTACCACAATTTAATTTATTATAAGCACACAGATCTGGTGAGCTTTTCTGTTACAGGTAAATGAAGAGTACCTACTGAATTTTACTAACCAAGAGATCCGTGATCTTTAATTTCCCTGCATGTCATTCTGTGTTACTCCATAACATTAGATCATTGGAACATAAGATGATTTATTTTTCTGTACTCAGGGCATTTAGGGAATAGCATGTTGTGCAATGTATTGTAGCTATGTACTGCATTTGCAAACAAATAACAACAGATAGTGCTTTTTGTGTTCTTTTTTTACTATAGAGCCAAGCAAACTTCTACTTGTGTTTATGGTGGCTTTTCTTCTGATCCTTGTCCAGTAAGAAAAATTATTTGTTTTGTTGACACCCAACAACATACAGAAGGGACATGCTATGTTCTTTTTTCTGTATTAAAATAACTTATCTGCCTGTATACAATTTTTTACTTAACTCATTTCTCCTCACGCACTAATATTTTCACCTGGTTCTCTAATGGGTTCGGGATCTTCAACCATCTTGATTTTCCACACCAAAATGATGTACACAGGAGTTTATTCATTCACAGCAGCCAGTTATGCCTAGATTGTACACTTAAATGTGCATGCACTGCTCATTGTACAATATAGAAAGGAATATAGAATAGAAATCTCTTCTGCAATAAACCAGCCAGCTCACAGTTTTTTTTTAATTTTAAAGTTCAATTCCACTTTAACTGTCTGTGTCCTTGCTGTCAATCATAGTCAGTATGTAAGTTCAATAGAGTTCTAGGAGGGAATTCTACTTTAAATAAATTAGAATATATTGCCTAGCCTGGTAAATGATGTATTCAGGAAAGGATAAAGACATACAGGCTTTTATAGGCAATGTGTAATTTGTGTTTATTAGTGTGAGCAGTTCATATGTGGTCCTAATTCTAGCAAAGACCAATTATTATAAACCAAAAGAATAAAATGTGAATACAAGTGACATTAAAATTATGCCAACTTACTATTTGTTGTACAAAGTTTTCTATAACTCTTTTACTAATCAAAAAGGTGTCTCAAAGAGCCCAACATGTCTCAAAGAAGTCTTTTGACTTCTTCAGGGGACAGTCCGCAGCCAGCTTCCAAGGAAGAGACCTGTGCTAAATCTCTCCCTTGGAGGCTGGCTGCGGCCGTCCTGCTCGGTAGTCACACTCACCCCTAAACCACCAATAGTTCTGGGACATCAGGATACTACCTCCCCAACCCATTAATCATCATCATTATACCTTATAACAATATTTTACCAATATTAGAAACCTGGAATCGTTATACACTACTTATTCATTCATCTACCAGCAAAAATACATGCTAATATTACCCAATGGAGAATTTAAACAATTTGTGGAAACCCACTGCAGTCATATACCTAAACCAGGATAAACATTAGAATACCGAATGCCTCCATATTATAAGATATCCAATCACAAGCTATTTTTCATATTAAATGAACACAGTTTCAACTTCCACAATTAGAACTTTGATCCTATTTCAGTTTACTTATCCAGGTGTTTCCTTGAATATTCTTCTCTACACATATCTGCAGCCAAAACTCACAAAAACACAGCAATTCAAAAATGTCTCCAATAAATACATTGATCTAGCTGTCCTTTACATAATACTGTACATTGTGATCTGATATTTTTTATCTCAACCCTCCCCTGAAGAAGCCAAAGGTGAAACGCTTCGGGCACTTTGAGACACCTTTGTGATCAGTAAAAGAGTTATAGAAAACTTTGTACAACAATTAGCATATGTTGGCATAATAAGTTTAATGTCACTTGTGTTCACATTTAATTCTTTTGGATTTTTTTAATAGTTGGTCTTTGTTAGAATTAGGACCACATAAGAACTGCACACACTAATAAACACAAATTATACATTGCCTATAAAAGCCTGTCTGTCTCTATCCTTTCTCGAATATTTAGTCAGTATGTATTTTGGGGGTCAGCTCAATAGTGGTAGGCACAGCAGTCAGAGACAGTGACACAATAGCACAGTTCACACAGGGATTTGCCTGTTTTCTTTATTTTCATCCACAAGCAAAATATAATGCCTTTACATACAGCCAAAAACACAAAATAAATTCCTGCTCGGCTGAGCACTAACTAAACACAAGATCACCCTTTCTATACGGGCAGCCTACTACCAGCCACACGACACAACTCAACGTAAACTTACAGTGTCCTTTTTATCATTTTAGCAGACTTCAGCAGCAATGTTGAATGACAGTCTGTTCAACCAGTCCCCCCACCCACACATGCTCATCGTGCAGACCTTTATAGCCCAGAAATGAGCTGATCTCCATCACCTGGCTAAGAGCTATATAGGAAACCCGTTTTGGACAGGAAGGAAATGAGCAGCCCCACTACCAACCTGCTCATCATTCCATAAAAATCCAGACTCGACAACACCATTTACCAAAGTCCTCAGCAAGCAATGTTTTGCTAAGGCAACCCATCTTTCCTGGATTTCTGATATCTCACCCAGTGTTTCCTAGTTGAGATATCCACTTCCTGTAGCCTAGTACATTGTATATAAAAGAAACCTAGGTGAAATATAACGATTTTCTACTACTTTTCCAATCACTGTCTCACAGTATATATACTATGCCACTGATCCACCAATTTCATGCTCATACAAACTAGGTTATTATTATTTTTAATAAACAGGATTTATTTAGCGCCATCATATTACGCAGTGCTGTACATTAAACAGGAGTTTCAAATGACAGATACAGACCTGCCCTGCCCCTGCCCCGAAGAGCTTAAAATCTAGGAGGTGGGGGAAGTATCACATAGTAAGGGGGGATATAGAATGGTGAAGAAGAAGATGGGTAGGCAAGTTTATAAAGATGGGTTTGAAGTGCTCTTTTAAAGGAGCAGAAAGTAGGAGCAAGCCTAATAGGACGAGGAAGACCACTCACTCTCTGTAATACCAGAGAGCAGGATATCACAGTAGTCCAGACGAGAAATGATAAGAGTGTGTACAGGGAGTTTAGCGGTCTCTGGGGACAGGTAGGGGTGGATTTTGGAGATGTTGCACAGGTGGAAGTGAAAGGACCTGGAAATGTTCTGAATATGAGGGGTAAATTTGAGGGCAGAATTGATGGTGATGCCAAGAAAAGGTGCCTGAGAGGAGGGAGGAATGACAGTGTTATTTACAGTTAGAAATATATCAGGGGGAGATTTGAAATTTGACGGGGGGAAGATGATGAGTTTGGTTTTATCCAGGTTGAGTTTCAGAAATCTGTCAGCCATCCATAATGCCATCCAGCATGAGACATTATCCAGGACTAAGGGAGACAAGTCAGGGGTAGACAGACAGATTTGAGTGTCATCAGCATACAGATGGTACTGTAAGCCAAAGGAGGATATGAGACTACCGAGAGAGGAGGTGTACAGAGAAAAGAGAACCGGTCCAAGGACTGACCCTTGGGGAAAACCAACAGGGAGGAGAGTAGGAATTGCCATTGAAAGAAACTTGAAAGGAGCAGTCAGATAGGAAGCAAACCAAGAGAGAGCAGTGTCACTGATACCAATGGAGTGCATGATTTGTATAGAAGGGAGTGATCAACAGTATCAAAAGCAGAGGAAAGATCTAGAAGGGAAAAGTTGCCTTGTGACTTATCTTTGATGAGTTCATTGACCACTTTAGTAAGGGCTGTTTCGTTGGAATGGGCAGCTTGAAAGCCAGACTGGAAAGGGTCAAGGAGAGAGTTGGTGCTCAAGTAATCTGTAAATCTTTTCTAGACAAGGCGTTCAAGAAGTTTGTAAACACATAGGAGAAGGGAGATAGAACGGTAGCTAGAAGGTATAGGGGGATCCAGTGAGGGTTTCTTCAGGATAGGGAGAATATTGGCATGTTTGAAAGCGGAGGAATAGATACCAGTAGAAAGGGAGAGGTTGAATAGATGGGTAAATGCGGGGGCCAGGGTAGAGGAATGGGCAGTGCAGTGTTAAAGTGTTGTACCCTGGGTATGTAGTACATGAAGTCAGCGGTGAGACCAGATTTCCTCCACATGTGCCCAGCTGCACGAATAGTCTATTGTAGATTTAAATGGATGAAAAAGAAAAGAGAGGTAAAGCTGGGTTGTCAAAACATAATTATATTGTAATATATTGTTACAATTTTGAACAAATATTAAAATATACATATATTGGAATAGTCTTGACCTATTAGACAGTCATTGGTGTAATCTGACCAATCTTACTATACCAGGGGTGAGCAAACTTTTTCAGTCAGGGGCCACAATCTGATGATGCCTGTACTATACAATGGATCTCTAGCTTTCTTTATTTTGAACCCTTTGGTCATGTCCTATTGGTCATATCCTATTGAGTCTTTATCCCATTTTAAGTAATCATGCTGTACCTCACTATACTATATCAGAATCTTTATATATATATATATATATATATATCTACTATTTTACTGTACTTTTTTGATTTTGTATTGTTATTCATAGTTCATTATATTGCTCTGTATTGAGATCTTACACCATCATCAATATGTCCACATCTTCATTGTTATCGTTGAATATTCTGGGTATACTACAAATTTGTTAATGGATTAATAATTTGTCCTTCCTTCATACTATATAATATGACCAAATTGCTGTATTCTTATTTACTCTGGGTACACTGTAATTTTCATGTATGTATCAACTTGTATGATATTCTTCATATATCCTTCTTTACACTTTGGTAATTTTTTCATCATGTTGTCCTTTTGGAAATGTTATACTCACCAGGAAGCAGAAGCCTCTTAAGCTGCGTACACACTTGCAATTTTTGTCGTTGGAAAGGATCTTTCACCATCCTTTCCAACGACAAGGGACTGCACGATGCATGAACGGTGCTGTACATACAGCACCGTTCATGCTCTATGGAGAGGGGAGGGGGAGAGCGACGGAGCGGCACCCTGCTGCGCGCTCTCCCCTTCCCTTTCATTAGGATCGGCTGTCGTCCATCGTCCGGTCCGTGGATCCGGCAGGTCGGTCGTCCGGACGATGGACGACACCGACTGTACACACGGCAGATTTTCGCCCGATAATTGGCCGATGCCGATTATCGGGCGATAAAAATCTGACGTGTGTACGTAGCTTTAAAGCACACTTCCACAATACACCCTCCGAGCTGTTATCTGAGCACACGTCTGCCGACATCCCCTGGACACTGATACAAGCAAGGAAGCATCAGCCTTCTAAGGCTGGTTCTACACGGACACGGACCTACCACGTTTTTATGCATCTTTATGCACCTTTACAAGCGTTTTAAACCTTTTCTGCTATGACATGTTTTACCGCGAATTACCACGTTTTTACATACGTTTTTATAAAAGTTTTACTTTTAACCCTTTCAGGAAATGAGTACAGGGGTACATAAAACCTCTTACTCATTCCCTGAAGGGGTTAGAAATATATGTCAAAAATAAGATGAGGCCTTAATGGTAAAGTATTTTATTGAATGTGTGTGTTTTGTGTAACTAAACTTTTTTTTTTTTTACAGGTTATCCCACAATGACAGGATGATTCCCATGGCTGCATTCATGACATGGGCACAGCTGTGGGACTCCTCCTGACAGTGAGGGATCCCCGAGCACTAGGGGTTAAATGAGGACAAGGCTTCCCATTCACCTCTAGTGCTTTGTGATTGGCTGAGAAAAGGGAAACCCTGATGACAGCTCAAGCGTTGTCAGGATTTACCTTTCCTCAGCCAATCAGGGAGCGGGGCAATCAGCGGAGCTTTGCTATGCTGACATCCTACAGCAGAACTTTATGCCCGGAGCATCATTTAAAGGAATTTGTTCTTTGATTTCAGTATGTCAGCACCAGGGTGAAGGTGGGTGTAGCTTTAAGACCACAGCTTGGAATATTACAGTGGGGTTGGTGGTGTTTGGGTGTTCGGATGTACATTAAGATGGGTTAAGGCTCTAGAAATAGTGTTAGTTATGCCCCATTAACACTGAGAAAGAGCAGATTTTCTTTAATGTGATGTGTATAGGGGGCTGCCATATTGCCTGCCAGTCCACTTCTAGAGGTACATAATTCTCTGGTTGATCACAGGTGAGATGATAATCTAGGGGGTCTGTATATGGATTTTAAAATATATTGTGCTTATAAGAAAAACTTATACTACTAAGTTGCTTTGCAGTGAACAAAACTTGATGTGCTGTCATTGCCGCCTAAACAATGAAACCTTTGACTTAAAGACCATTTGAAACTCTACAGATAATGTGACTGAGGAGAGGAGCTTGTTGTAAACCACTGTGAATGAACCAGACAGATGGCAACCAACTGCTGATATATAGAAAGAGATAAAGGTTGACATCTTTTGGTGCAAAAAGGTTTATGGACTATTGTATTTATTTGTAGAAAATGTTATTGGATCTTTTTGCTTGATGACACTGTATTCCTATAAAGATTGATGTATTTCCCTGTTTGAATTTCCATGCTTTAACTGCTAAGTATTTGATTTTCTCTGTTGCAACATTAAACCTTTATTTAATTAGGATCTACTGTCTCATCTCTGATGGTCCACTTGGAGACCCCTAAAAGAACTGGAGATTTGGTGCCGTGACTCAGATTAATTCCAGGAGTTCCCGGACGAGGAAACTCAAACCCCATCATGGCTAGTAGTGTTGGTTCCTGAAGTGTTAATTTTTGCTCTTAATTTCAATAGTGGTGATAGAATTAACCTATAAAACGGTGCTACTTGGGTCTTGCCTGTTGCTGCAATAGTAGTATTTGTCACAATTCCTGTGTATGTTTTGGTAAAAGAGTGTGACTTTAGAAAGAGCCAAGAAAGAGGTCAGCAACATATTTACCTGATTAAAGAGCCTGTCTCTGGTCGGGTCCTTGGGTGAAGTTAGGTGAGCTGTGCAAAAGACTAACTAAAAGACCAAGGACGGATAGCCGTTTGTAACAGGTCGCTCCTTGCGGGATGGTTGTCTCAGGTAAAATACAAATTAGTAAAAAGACTGAGATGTTAAAATATTGATTTGGCTACTCGCTGTATGGTCTTAAGTGAGAGTTGGATGAGCTATTGAGAAATTGCAAAAGGCCAACTGAAAAGACTAAGATTAGGACAGGAGACAGGTGAAAATCATGGGCAATAAGACCTCAAGTCCCCCTAAGGGCACAAACAGTCCGCTCACAGAAATGACAAATAGATATGGTGACTGGTTAGGCAAGACCACTAAAATAATATTATCATGGACTGTTAATGATCTAGAAAACCAAGGGACGGGTCATATAATTTGCAACTATGGTTGATGGTGTATAGTTATTATCATGACTGATTGCAGAGTACGAGCAAAGGAAGGAAATGTGTTACAAATATGGAAGTTTATCTAGCAAAACATAGATTTAAGAAAAGAGTGTTGGTTCAGAGCAAGAGCCTGAGTAAGATTCCTGATTTGTGACAGGTCACTCCTATGAGTAGACAATATAGTAGTTTGAGGGAGCATTTCAATGCCCACACTTAGTAACGTAACTTCCTTTTAGAAAATGGGTCACAAATATGGTTAAAAGGATAGGAAATGCAACCGAAAAGGTTGTAAAACTAAATATGGTATTACACCTGTGCCAGTAACTGGAACATAGGTTGTTAACATGGGTTAGTGTGTAAAGCTGTTAATATGTTCCACTCAGAGGTGTTATTTTGTGAGGATTGGAATGTATGGATAATTACAAATATGAATACAGAGTGCAGAAGAAGTGGGTCCCTGTAGATGTTATTTTTCATGTGTAACTATTCATCCCTCTCTTTTTCAATGGATGTTTTACAAGGTTTGCAGAATTGTATGATTGTGATGTAAAATGATAAACACATAAATATGAAGCAAGTTGGATCCTGATAATTTGTTTGTATTTAGTTGAATACCTTTGTGTAAGTTGTGCCTTATTGATCCTTGTCTTATTGGAGTGTTATTTTTAAGACATAATCCCACTCCTGTGTGATAGACATAGGGAAGTGTTATTGGAGTGTTATTTTTAAGACACCTAAAGACCCTGCTTCTGTGTGAAAGGCAAAAGAAAAATTACTAAAGTTTTTTAGGTTGTGTTAGTGTATTGTAGTTTATGTGTCTATGTGATATTGGAATTGGAGAGACTGTCATAGTGTAGAAAAGTCTGATTTGTCTGTGTGACCAAAGCCTGTCCGAGGCTGGCTGAAGTTTTTATGCCTGTGTGACTGGTAGCTATCAGATACAAGAGGAAGAGTCTCAACTGAAATAGGAGTGTATCTATTAGAACAAGTTCAGTGATCCTTTACAGAGAGATTAGCTAATGAGTATTACATGTGAACATGCAGAATATTAGTGATCTGTATGGGAAGATAGTAGATAAATGTTATAGAGATTGAACATGCTTCAAGAGATTGAAGCTTCTGAAATAGTGTTAGCTATGCTCCATTAACACTCAGAAAGAGCAGATTTTCTTTAATGTGATGGACATGGGGAGATGCTATATTGCTCGACAGACAGAAAAACCCTTTTGCCCTGAGCATCATTTAAAGGAATTTGCTTCTCTGAGTTAAAGATTTCACAGGCTTAACTACTTTTTTAAATGTCAATGAGAATGAAAATCACCCAAAAAACAATTAGTATGCTGTTAATAAATGAATCAAAAAAGCAATGAGTGGCTCTGGTTCTGTCATTAATCAATAATAGTAAGCCACTTTCTTTACTACAAACTCCATGGCAGACTTTAGCCAGGAGCCAGGGCTTTTTTTTTTTGTGACAATAGTGACATATTTTTTTTCATTATTTAGATCTACCTTTTTTTGTTTTTTGATCCTTCTTTATCCTTTTGTGAACTAAGAATGAACCCAGTCATCCTTAAAGTTTTGTCCTTTGAACCACTTGAAATTTCATCCCCATCCATACACATTTAACAAGTGGTGAAAAAAAGTGACTTTTAATAATCCAGATTCATAAATACATGGCTTGATGAGACAGAGTTGAAGGAATGCAAGTTCCCTCAATTCATTTTCTCTCTCCCAATATGTGAAGGAAAATCCATAACTTTGTCTGCCATAAGACATTTTCTATGATCACGGCTCAGAGTTCTCCCCAGCTTCCTTTTGTTGGTGAGCAGATTGGTTGCCAGTGTGTGCCACAAGCCTCAGACTGGACTCCTGCCCATTGTATTTCAGCACCAACACCAGGTGTAACCAGTTTTGATTTGCAGGCAGTTAAGTCTTCAAACTTAGTACTGGAACACAACACAACCCTTTTATTGGGGCTACTTTACAAATCCATGATGTCCATTTGTGTTCCCTACAGCCCGTTCATCAATAATAGCCATATTTAGAGCAGAACTAAACGCAAAATAAAAAAAACACACTTACCTTAAATCCCACAGATTCACTGGAAGGTGTCTTCTTTTGGATCCTGTGTAGACCCCGTGCAGAGGAAGGGCCGGGCACCAATGTCTTCTTCCAGGTTTTTCTTCCTGAGTCACCCCATCTTGCACTGCACATGAAAAATATTGCTGATCTCACTGGGCATGCTCAGAAGGAGCAGCCAAGAGCCTCCCAGGATGCATGGCATAGGTATCCTGGGAGGCTTTGCCGCAGCAATGAAGACAGAAAGGGGAGGTGCTGCACCCTTTTATGTAAAGTAAAAATTCTGAATTTAGGTCTGCTTTAATTTTTTTCTCAGCAAGATTCATTATACAACATCAGAGGAAACTTAAAGGGAAATGGGATGGGGAACAGAATGAAGGGGCACTTGCTGTTAATGAACAAGTTAACAGCACCAGGTTTATGAAAATGGTGGATGGGTGGGAGGTAAGATATGACATGGTACAATTATGACACCACATTACATATAAATACAGTAGACTGCTCATACCAGACAAGGGAGGGATAAATGGAAGCAGCCTAAAAATACAGACAGGGATACACAAGGTAGAAAATAATCTTACTGTGCAGAATCAGCTAGAGGGAAACTATTGACGCTCTTACCAGTGACATCAATCTACAGGTAGGCATTTAGGAAATCTGCTCCACCTATGCATGACTACAGCTATGGGATCTCCCTGGCTAAAACCTGCAATTGAAGAAGGTGGAAGAAACCTATTATCAGGGCAACACGGTGGCTCAGTGGTTAGCAGTTTTGTTTTTGCATTGCTGGGACCCAAGTTTGAATCTTGGTTAAGACACTATCTGCATGGAGTTTGCAGGTTTGAGTTTCCTCAAAGTACTCTGGTTACCTCCCACATTCCAAAAACATGCAGTTAGGGTTAATTGGCTTCCTCCCAAAAAATTGATCTTGGACTGTATTAAAGACATATGACTATGGTAGGGACATTAGATTGTGAGCTCCTTTGAGGAACAGCTAGTGACATGACTATGGACTGTGTACAACGCTGCGTAATATGTCATCACTATATACATCCTGGATGACAATATTATGCTTACAATTATCGTAATATTTATGAATCCAAACCTACAACAACCCTGCTGTTCATATCCTTGTTAGGATGCTTCCTGAGTCAAACAATGCTCTGTTCCTGTCTTCCAATTGTGTCCCTGTGTTGTCAACATTCCAGAGAGGACGAGGGGTCTTTTCAACACATTTGGCCTGATTAATTAAAGCTCTCCAAGACTGGAGAAGATAGACTTTCACCTGTAAAGCTGGGTAAACCATCAAACCTGGAATTGATTTCTTAAAAGTAATTTGCTATTTATTAGCAAATGTTTTCAGTCCTGGACCAGATCCATTTCTGGTTTGCTGGATCACCCATCATCCCCGAAAAAAGTGTATCCTCTCAAGTCTTGGAGTGCTTTATTAAATCAGGCCCAGCTAGAAGGGGACTTGCATTGTAACCCAGTTTTAATAAACACCAAAAATCCGCCCAGTGGTTACTGAAAATTTCTGGGTGTTGCACCCAGCCAAAAGAGGCCGGGGAGAACACTGATGTATATATATTATAATTATTATTATTAACCTATATTTAGGTATATGCACATAAAATTGGAAATGAATGCGAGTGTGTGAAGTCTTTAAATTTGCTTTCGGTAGAAAGCAGCCACAGGCCAAGTTAATGCTATAATCTCAGCGTGTAGCATGAGCTTTGCTGATCCAAGAAATATAGTTTAGCAAAGGATGTGTTAGAACTCTGCAGGGAAATCACTGCTTCTGTGCAGTCAGCAAAGGTCTTTCTCTGCGGCATGCTACCAGTACACAGGCTTTTCTACCATGGCTGCTTCACAAATAAAACCAAACTGGTATACTTATAAATCATTCCCCTGTCTATTCCACCTAGGCTTTTTTCACATTGGCCATGAGGTTGCGATGCACTTATCACATCCTCATGCCAGGCAACTGTTGCCTCTATAGGAAGATACTACATGCAGCATGTCCCAGCAGCAGCCCAATAGAGAATGAAAGTAGACGACAATAACCAGTACCACTACTGCTCACTGTGGCCAGATGTGCATTTAAAGACTTGTTTATACTCATTAACTTCCCTATGCTAAGAATCCAATTTCTGTGAATATTTTTATATTATACCTATAAAGCATCCAAAATCAAACCCTACCTTCTAGGGCAGGCATGGGCAATATATTTGGTATACGGCCCAATGGTAATGTTTCTCCAGTCTGTTGGTTGTTCTGTGGCCCTGGCCGGAGCTACCCCCAAACAGGATCACGAGAGGGACCCCACCTGGGGGGCGCACTGGCCAGAGCTGCGAACACGTCCTCAGATGTGAGCCTGCGATAGAAGAGTGGGCAGGTTGTGTGCAGTAACGTCCTCAGGTGTGAGCCTGCGATGGGAGAGTGGGCGGGCTGTCACTGCACATAACCCGCCCACTCTCTCATCACCCATTTTGTTGTATCTGGGATTGAGTAGGAGAGGGAAGAATAAGGCTACATATACATGACAGATAATTCTTGCCTTAAGGCTCATCTCGGACAAGAATCTGATGTGTACAGTAACCATCCAAGAGGAACGACTACAATGGAAGTGAAGAGAGGAGAGCGCAGCGGGGTACTGCTCCCTCGTTCTCTCCACTCCATGGAGCAGAACGGCGCTGTCCTCTGCTTTTGGGAAATTCTGATTTTAAAAAGTTTCATCGAATTAAATATCTTTATAGGAAAACTTCTCTGCTTATTTGAATGGTGCGATGAACCCCTAAACACTGAGAAGGATGCAGCAAATAAACATCCCCAGATGTGTAATTTCTAGGATTATTTATCTGCAACAGAGCAGCTTGGGGAGCAGAGCAGTAGAAGTTTTATTCCTCTACAAACATTTATGCATGTGATTGATTTGTATTACAGAAATCAAATCATCCTCACAACCAAACAAATATTTTAAATAAACACGTATTTTGAGATTGAAGGGTCAGTAATGACAGATCTCCTTTAACCCTAGATACCCAGCACTGTCCCGGATATATACCTGCCAGGTGTTGGTGGTGTAGCCATACTGCTGATAGCTGTACGCATTGTTTTTAGGGTCATACTTCCAGTTGGAGATCATTTGCTGGAACTGTTGAGTGTAGTAATTGAAGGCTTGCATGTATTCTGCTGCTGGGTCCCTTACTGGTGGGCTGGAAAAAACTAAACCAAAAAAAAAAAACACAAGTCAGATGACCAATTCTTTCATATCTAGAATACATCCATGTCCTGTGACAATATGCCCATAGAGGTTACAGGCTGGGCTCACAGAACTGCCCTCAACTAATCAGTTAACACTAGCACTGTCACATAAGACAAAAGAAGCGTGTGCCATGTACCCAGTACCCCAAAGTACCGGGTATTTTCTTCTTTCACAATTGGCTGATTAAAGAGGCAGGAAAGATAACTAAAAGGAAAGTCTGTGCTGCTTGTGAGGGGAGAATTTGGTGCTGCAGACAGGAGCCTGTGGTGCTGGAGAGGGTTAAGCTACGTACACACTTCCAATTATTATCGTCGGAAAACGAACGACGAACGTTCCTGCACGATATAAACGATCGTATAGCACTGATCCTGCACATAGAGGTAACGACACGATCGTTCGTAGATATTGTACACACAATAGATACGATCGTTTAACCGATAGAGAAACTATGTGCACGACAGGAAAGTGAACGGACGTTCGTTCATCACGCATGCTCTGAACATGGACGATCAACGAACGACCGTACACACGAACGATGTTCAACGATCGTCGTCCAATCCAATCCGTCGGTCCGGTCGTTCGTTTCCAGCGACTTTCCTCGTTCGTCGGCGTCGTTGGTTACTTTTTTACCAACGATTTTTTGCCCAATCGATCGTTCGTCGTTCGATTGGAACGATAAAAATTGGAAGTGTGTACGCACCTTTAGATGTTTCCTGCATGGTTTTACACATCAGCCATGTTGTATATGAAGAGATTCTTGTACTAGGAAGGCAGAGTTCATCTTATAACAGCTTCCACTGATCACGTCTTTTGAACTCAAATGTAACATTTATTTAGGATGGAACTATATCTTTAGTTTGAAACATTACTGGCAGGTAGGCTTTTATTAAAGAGAAGACCCCATGTGGTGTATGTTTAAAGAACTCCAACATCAATGGGTTGTATGTTTAAAGAACTACCACATCAATTCAATCTGTATTCATTGTAAGCACTTTGGGGCAGGGTCCTCTCCTTCGCCTGTGTCACTGTCTGTATCTGTCTGTCATGTGTAACCCCTATTTAATGCACAGAGCTGTGTAATATGTTGGTGCTTTATAAATCCTGTTTAAAAATAATCTTCATTATTACCTTAAAAGAGACTTAGTTTTAAAAAAGAACTAAATCCTCACCCCTTACAAATTGCACCCCTTCATTATTGATGTTGCTTCTGCAATAAAATACCTTTACCTGCCTGGTGACAATTTTAAATACACTTACCTCTCCCCATTCCCATGTGTGCACCACATCTTCTTCTAGGATGACATAAATCCCATGTATGTGCACAGGAAATTAAAAACAAACAGCCAGGTAAGTGTGTTTAATATTTAAACATAACCTGACTCCTCTGCAATAATGAACCTGCCTGATTGTAGATTAATCAATCTTCTATAACTTGCATTCAAACAACCAATGCGTCTCTAAATATTTCTTAAGGGCTGCCAGAAATATTTCCTCTGAATGTTACACACAGATTAGTGTATGTTCTCGGAATGTATTGGTGCTGAGATAAATTCCTGTGCATGACCTTCCTGGCTGCCACTGACTTCCTAGCTTCATCTTCTTCAACGTTAGGCATTCTCCTGCATCCCGATTGGTCGGTCTGACATGGCATAGCTCCATGGCATCTCAGACTGACCAATCAGGATGCAGGGGAATGCCTAACATTGCAGAAGATGAAACTAAGAAGCCAGTGGAAGCTCATGAGTGTAGCATGGCTGTAAGGGAAGTGAGTACAGAAGAATAAAATAAACCCACAATATGTATTACCTGGGGTCAACCGGCTTTGTATACAGAGCATGTTTCAGTTTGAATCTCTGAATAAAAGCATTCCTGAATAAAGTTCAACATTCAAAATATTTAACAGATTAAAAAATAAAATAAAAATGGCTTAACCCCAGGCTACATCAGTAATAATAATACAATAATGAATAATACCCTGCCTGACAATAAGTATGGGAAGAAACAAAGAAAAAAAAAGTCTCTTATACCTCATGCTAACCCCACACTGACCTTCTAACTAAAGATGATCTCCTTTCCTATCACACCCATATTCTCCCTTAGAAGGTACAGTACCCCAAGCTTCAGTTTTTTCTCATTATGTATAGCAATGATCACCAAGAGTCTATAGAAGCAAAGCGGAATCCCTTATAACTTTGGTTTTTCAACACCACTGGTAAATTATTTTTGGAGAGAATCAGAATGTTTTCCACTCACAGGATTGGCTCCGGCGATCACTTTCCCGTTGATGTTCATCAGACATTGCGATGCCATTTCTTGGCTAGTGAATTCAACAAAACAGTAACCTGCCAGGGTTCTGCAAAACAAAAATTTAGCATTAAATGATCTAAACACTGATTGTCGCCATCACATTTTATCCTGAACATTTTGTTTTTGGTGTGGAGCAGGACCGACCCCCCCCCCCCACCATACAACAGTAACAGAAGACTTTGTCAGCATAGATCTTGCGTTTACATCGATTGGTCACTCCTTGCAGCCAAGGAATGCTGCAGCAGCGGAGACTGCCTATGTATTTGAGGAATTCTATTACCATTTGTGATTAAAGTGCTCCTGTCATGAGATAAATAGGAAAGTGACTTTGTTTTCTTGAAAATGTGAGCTTTGTCTAGCTTCAGTGTTTTTGGACCTAGGGGCAAGAATGTAGCAAATTATCGGGTGAATTCCCAATCCCCTTAACCTGTTACAAGTTAGTTACTCCGAAGTGCTTCATCCAATCAGCCGAGCAACAAGCATTAGAATGGACATCAACATTGGCTGTCCACTTTTCTCCCATAACATGTATCCTGCTTTAAAGAAGAAGGGATCTGACGATTGGGTCTGCATGTTATGGCAACTGCTCTTATGGCCTTACTACTACTTCTGGGAATGTCTGATCTCTGGCAGGCACAGAAGGAACAACCAGAAGCTTCCTGGGATGCGTGATGTGATTATCCCAGGAGGCTCTGCACTCCCATTCTGTATTTACCCCCACTGCCATAAAGACAGAAGGGCTTCACCCTTTTATGTAAGGTAAAAATTTTGGTGATAGGTCGCCTTTAAAGCGTACTAAACTCAGAATTTTCACATTACATAAAAGGGTAGACAACCCTTTCGTGTTAAGTAAAAATTCTGTGTTTGGGTTTTTTTTTAAAAGCAAAGCTTTAAAAAAAAAGAACAAGGGTGCAGAACCGCCCCCTAATTCTTGATCGCCTAGGCGAGAAGGAAAGGGAGCACAAAAGAGAAGGAGGAGAAAGAGAGGACCCTGACCCGAAGAGCTTACAATCTAGGAGGTGGGGGAAGTATGACACAATATTGGTTTATACCCATAGATGTCATGCAATCCATGGTTGTTGTGCATTCAATTTCAATAGACAGCCCAAACGCTTCCATTTCACCTGAGAATCAAATTCAAGCACCTCCTGCTTTGCCTTCAAATCCCTCCACACTTCTTATCCCACTTACCTTACAGACACATTATTAATATTAGGTGTTAAGAGTTAAACCTGGAAGTACACAACCCAATGAAAATAAATGTCTGTTTCAAGTTTTAATGAACTCAAGGTACTAGGAGGCCTGAAGCTTACTGTCAGTGTTACAATTAGTTAGCATCAGAAGGGAAATGTTGCAAAGATTTGGTTTCACTTCCGGTTGTATATTACCAGGGAAATTGGAATTGCCTTTGATATATAAAAAGTCAATGCTTAGCGTTAGTCCTGCTTTGTACATAGTCTACCCCCAAGAGGTCCTGAAGACCGTCACCTAGAGACCGTTACCTAGAGACCGTTGCCAGGGAGACACAGCTCCACGGGGGCGTATGCTAGATGGAGTCAGCCATTTTAGAAAAGGGATACGCGGAGTACAGTTACAGCATGCTACCTCACCTCTGTCAATATTACAACCCCCGCCCCATCAATTGTCAATCCTATACTCCCTCCACCCACCAATTGTCACCATTTTCCATCCTTTTTCCGCCCTCCAAAACAGTGCAAGTGTACAGCTATCCTGTGATTGGCTATTCAGGGGACGCGTGTGCTCCTCTGTGATTGGATAATACTTGAGTGTGGATGATAGCTGAGTGGATGACAGTTGAGGGTTTTAAACTAGATGTGCCAGTCTACAGCCTGCCGGAGGAAGAGGAGGGAAGAGGAGAGATGACGGGAGAAGTGGAAGAAGAGGAGAGAGGACAGAGGACGGCGGCAGCAGCGCGTCCTCAGCACCTGGATGAAGAGCAATTCCAGGACAACGCGGTAAGGACCAGCAGGATTAGAGGTAGGTGTCATTTATTTGGGTTAGTGCCACTTTGAGGCCACATACCACTCAGAATAGATTGCCTTTTACCAGATGGGCATAGGGAGCTGCCATTAGTTTGCAGGTCAGTATCTCAGAGCATAGGGTATTCATAGGGACACTCACATAGGTCAAGGCTTTAGAAAACTTAGCAGTTTGGCGCTACTAGTAAACCCCCGATTCTCAGAAGAATCGTAAATCCAAGAATGGTAAGGACTTGTAATCATGAAGGGTAGAGCGTCCTGGGAAAGTTTTCATTAAATTAAATAAATATATTTGTAATGGCAATGGCGCTGTGGAGTGGAGTAGAGTACGCTGACTGACACTGTCACCTGTTTTGTTTTAGCATGTTTACATGTCACAATGACAACTGTTTCAGCAGTGGTGGCGTCCATGCATAATTACATCCTTCGTTTAGTATATAGGATTCGGGGCTGAGAAAGAGCAGATTGTATTTAATGTGATGTGCATAGGGAGCTGCCATATTGCCCTCTAGTCCACTTCTAGGGGTACATACTTACAAGGGTTGATCACTGGGTAACTGATGCCTATTTAAGATTTCTTGGAAGATGTAACTTCGAGGAAGTGGAAAGCGAGCAGTTGGAGCTCTGCACTGCTGTCCCGTCTGTGTGCTTTGTCTCGACTGTAAAGTTTGGGAAGAAGGTATACCCCTTTACGGAGGACAGACAGCAGAACCTTTATGCTCGGAGCATCATTTAAAGAAATGTGTTCTTTGATTTCAGTATGTCAGCACCAGGGTAAAGGTGGGCGTAGCTCTAAGACCATCACACCCGGAGCATCATTTAGGGCAGGGGGGCCCAACCTACGTTATCCTACATATGCCCCTGGAGCTGTAAGATCTGGCCCTCTCCACATCTCTCTCTCTGCTCTGTCTTGTCGGAAATGCAGCAGTTGCATCTTCTATATTTCTCTATTGGCATTGTGCTGCCAGCAGAGGGAGCTGTTCCCTGCCCACCTTGTACTGTGAGATAATCCCAGCAGCAGCATGAGAGCTTTGCCTGTGTCCATGCAGTTGTCGTTATCTCCATGTATAAACCTTCATATCTCCTACACTGATTATCATAGGAATTTGAAATTTTCAGGGTACACAGGGGGCCCCAAGAGCTGCTACTAAACCAAATTTAAGTCCTGTAAACATAACAAGTAGCCAGTGATAAAGAAAATGAGTTATATATTCTCTTGATTTAGGTTGATTATATGATTTAGCTAATGGATGACGTTCTCTTATTAGAGTAGTTTGAGGTGGCTGTTATTATCTAACCTTGGTGGAATCAGTTGAGAAAATAGTAGGAAATATGTCTCCAATTAATTGTAGCAAAGTTAAATGTAATGTCATGTTAATTCTACAATGCTGATGTAACAAGAACAAATTATATTTTTAGGGCCCTATTTGGCATCTGTTGAGAATTTCAGCTTAAATGGTCCTCACTTGGGGCTAGTAGTCAGACCTTCTAATTGTGCCATAGGGTCTCCACACACGTGTGCTTTGCATTTCTCATCTCTTATTTTTTTTTTACTTTGTAACGTTTTATTCTAAGTAAACCCTTTAACTCATCTCACCATGGACAGAGGTATTGTTTTTTCTTATCAGTTCGTGGAGTATTTTGCAGCTCGTCCTGCGGATCAGCTACTTCCATCCCCTGTGTACCACTGGACCTGGAAGATTGGGACGGACTATTGTTGCCGCAGGTGAGATTTGCTTCCAGTTTGTCCTTTCCTCTTGATCTCGGGGATCGCTCGTAGGGAGGTTCACTGACCAGCAACGCCAAGGTCCCTGTGCCGGTGAGATTTTATTTCTTGGTAATATTTTATTGCTTTTTATACTATCTTGTTTGCGAGACTGTGAGTTTGGTTGCACCTCACCGCTGGGCTTGTCTATGGCAAGCAGCATACTGAACACGGCTGTGTTTTTGTAAACAGTTCTAGTCATCTGAATTGCAGTGAGCACTACAAGCACTGTCCCAACTAATCGTTACTTGTAGCGATACCCTTGTAAGTTTGTATATTCCTCTGTTCTGATTAGACTGCTGCCTCTCATCCGCATCTATTCACGTCTGACTGGAGATTTACCCTTCTCTCAGGAAAAAAAGGGTGCAGCACCGTCCCCTAATTAAATGGGAGCGCATAGCCTCCCGGGATAACTATGTAATGCATCCTGGGAGGCTCTTGGGTGCTCCTTGTGTACATGCCTGAGCGGTGGGGCATGCGCAGAAGGAGCCTTTTCACGCAAATAGAAAAATTTGCCATTCTCACACATGCACAGTGAGATCGCCAAGTTTTTTTTCACCGTCCTACGTCACCTGATCTCGTGCCTGGGTCGGGTAACCTAGGGAGAAGATGGCGCCCAGAGCTCTGACTCTAATCCACAACGCCTCTGGATGGGTCAGACTGCCCTGCGGGATTAAAGGTGTTTATTTTTTTTTTTTTAGGCACTTTCAGTTTAGTTCCTCTTTTATCATACAAAAGCTGAAGGGGGAGTGTGTAAGCTGTATGCTGTGTTCCTTCAGCAGACAGGAACACAGCAGGTCCCATCCTCAGAGGATGGGAGCCTCCTCCAAGATACCATTGCACTTTACAACCAGTACTGTATAGAGAGTGGGAGCTTTTGCAGCCCCACACACTGGTTCACTCTGACATCTTAAAGTAAAACTGAGGAGCTAAGGAAAAGTGGAGGCCACTACATTCTTCTACGGAAGTTTCTTACCAGCAAATCTGTTCCCCCTCTAAAAACCAGATAATTCTAGCCTCTGTTAGGGTGTCAAAAATAGAGGGAGGGGGAACAATTGTCACACTGAGTCAATGGGTACCGTTGGCAGCAAGTGATTTAAGAACAATTATGAAAGAGACCAATTCACTATGTCAAAACCCTTCTGGTTTTAAACACCTGAAATTTGTCTGAACCTGTCTAACCCTAATTAGACAAACATGGTGATAGTCCTGAAAACCACCATCTTTGAAATTTTTTTAGGTCCTAAAGAGAATCTTGGTGAACATGGTAACATGGGCTGGCCAAATGAATTTATTCTAGCTGAGAAAAACATAATAAACCCCAGAAAAATATGATTGTTTGGAGTTCTGGGACAAATGGGCTTAACAGAAGGAAGAAACAGTTTAAATCTTAGGTCTGTTTCAGTTGTGGTGAGCACATTGTCCTGTTTTTGTCTTCTCCTTCTCCGATCTTCTCCCCGCGACTCCACTGACGTTCTTGCCAGGTTTCCCGGTGACGTCCGTGCATGCGTTGGTTCGTGCGAGAGGCGTGTCGGGAAATTCAAATAATTTTGTATTGGATCCAATGCAAGATAACGGTATTGAGCCCAATACAAAGAAATCTTTATAATTACATGCTCCTGTACAGTTGTATTACAGGTTTCACTATTTTTTTTTGTTTTGTGTTTTTTTTTTTTAATTTAAGTTTATTAATAAATGTAATAAATATTGGACATATTTCGGTGAGTTATGCCTAAGAATTATAAGCCTACAATGTAAAATAAATTTCCATGCAGAAAAATGCAATCCCCCAAAACAAAAAAAAAACTATCAGTCCGGCATGCCGGGTCCCGGCATCTGTCTTTGGGCTGTCGCCGCCATCTTCTCCTCTTCTTTCGTGTCCTTCTTTCTATGTCACCTGATCTGGCGCCTGGGTGGGAAAAAAAGTTTTATTTACCTTTTGACGAAAGGGTTTTGTCTGCACATGCCTGAGATGCTTGGGCATGCGCAGAAGGGACATGCACCCAAGAGGCTTTGCACTGTTTAGTCACGATCTAGGCAATCAAGAATAAGGGGCGGCGCTGCACCCCCCCCTTTTAAAAAAAAAAAAAAAAAAGGTGTTGCATTTAAAAAAAAATACTGGATTTTTATCTTACATAAGTGTTGGCTACCCTTTTATATAAAGTGAAAATTGAGTTTAGGAATGCTTTAAGCACAGAGGCAGCATTGCTTTTGACGGATATGATCTCCTGCAATCTGCTCATAAATGATCTTCTCCTCTGCAAATTAAATTGCAACGTAGTTTGTACCCCTGAAGGAATGTGTCCTGAGCTTTCCCAACAACATGCAAAAGAATTCCAGGATTTCTTCCAGTAGGCTATCCTCTTATTTGTTATGGCAGTTAAAGATTCCAGTGAACTTCCTCCATAACTTTATAACTTACCACCTGGACTTTGGTCCACAGATGTCGTTAATGTAGGGTTTCCTAAAAAGACTGCCCTTACAGTGTTCTCCTCGAAAAAGTTTTCAACCAGGTGGCAAAATGTGGACGGGGCAAGACACAGCAAATTTTGTGCTCCTAGGTATTTATCCAGTAACCTCTATTATTGTGTCAGTGTTCTACCTACCCCCTATACTTTGTTCC
This sequence comes from Pyxicephalus adspersus, assembly GCF_032062135.1. Lineage (NCBI taxonomy): Eukaryota > Metazoa > Chordata > Amphibia > Anura > Pyxicephalidae > Pyxicephalus > Pyxicephalus adspersus. Next base: position 29,390,584 of record NC_092868.1, on the reverse strand, counting down.
AACTTTCTAATGCCTGGCTTGTTTGTACAATTTTTCGTTTTATATTATGCCCAAACTGTTCAGTGCTGTGTGTTTTAATTAAACTGCTTAGTGTTCCATGTTTTAATTGTCCAATCACTTGTAGTAATGTAATATTGTGATCAATGTGGTGTAACAAGTTAGGTGTAGTTCACATTAGCAGTAAAAAAATGCAATTTACCCCTCCTGAGTGACTACTGGGCAACTGCCAGGCACCTGGGATTGATAGCAGGTGGTAAATGCTGAGCTTTTTCAGGCCTAGCAGATTTTCAAGCAGCAGTGGTTCCTGGCGAGAGGAAAGTGCGGAGATACGCAGCAACTGCAACCTTACTTCCAGTGTAAATTCAGCCTGACTTCAGATGTGGTCTCTTAGCACTATAACTGGGTAACGCAAAACTTTTTCGAAAAAAAAGTCACTCGATCTGTCCACGAACTGAGCCCAGCGAGGTCCACGCTTGCTCAGCTTCCCTCTTCTTTCCATTACCCACTTTTCCATCAAGTACTGATCTAATTGGGCACGCGTGAGATAGAGCACTCTTCTTACATTATAGGAAAGCTCCTAATGATACATTCCTAGTGTCAGGCATGCGCAGAAGGAGCAGCCCACAGCCACCTGGGATATGTGACACAAATATCCCAGGAGGCTGAGGAGGGGAGGGGGTCCTCCCCATAAATAAAAAAACACATTTTTCTATTATGAAAAAAAGGCAAAGTCACCCTTTATATAATGTTAAAATGTGGTGTTGCTTTAAGAGAATCATACATGTGATAGCAAGTTGGGGGTAGTACACCTAATACCCCTCCCCACCTCCTCATCGCTGCAATATATTTATGGGCAAAAAAAAAACCTGCCAATTTCAGATCTACTTGTTATATTCTGCAGCCCAACAACTCACTGTGTTTAATCTTTCAGATCTCCTAAATTCTTGGTTGAAATTTTAGGGTACACCGGGTACTCTCATAGCTACTAATAACCAACATTTCTTTAAAGAATTTCAAGATATGGGGATCTCGAGTTTAAAAACTTGTGGAAATTGAACATTTGGGTTGGTGTTTCATAAGAAAGTGCACATAGGAGCCCAAAATTGAAAATGCAAATTTGGGACCCCCGGGGCAACATGCATAGCAAGGAGAATTTGGGTGGGGCTACTACATTTTTTACCTATTGTTCACAAAAACTATATTTGTAATGCTTTGCTACCCTTTCTGCTTCTGTTCTTTGAACCCCAATTTATCTGGAATGGGGAGGTGTAGGAAACTGAAAATGTAGGTGCAAGTGGGGAACAGATGTATAACCCTCCTAAAATTGAATTAGCACGGCATCATTAGAACATCAAAAACCTCTGCCCATCAAACTTTCTGCTTCACTAACTTGAACCTTAATTTCTCTAAAACAGAGGTGCAGATAAACAGAATTAGAGGTGCAAGTGGGGGACACTTGTGGCTAACACCCCCTCCCCCTAAACTTTCATCTCCATGGCATCATTACAAATTAAAAACTCTGCCCATCAAAACACGCTGCCCTGGTACACATGACTGTACCCTAGCAGTACCTGAACCCCTATTTCGTTTTGATGGGCAGAGTTTTTTATGTTGTAACATTCCTATAGTGATGACATTTTAGGGGGTGTTAGCTACAGATGTTCACCACACTTTACCGTCTCCTACACTTTCTTTAAAGAAATTGGGGTTCAAGTGTTAGAAGTGGGCAGTATTGTGTAACAGGGCGATGCGTTTTATTGGTGGAGTTTTTCATGTTCTGATGGAGTTCTGAGGATACCATAGTAATTAGGTTTTAGTGGTGGAAGGAGGGGGTTATACAAAGGTGTCCTCCACTGCACATAGATTTTTGGTTTTGTACACCCCAACATACTAGGGAAATTGGGATTGAAAGAGTAGCAGATCAGGGTAGGGTAGTATGATAGTTTTGTGATGGGTATCAATTTAGGGGCCGCATCCCAATCCTCCTTTCTATGTAAGTGGCCCCGGGGATCCCAAATTTCCATTTTGAACTAAGATTTCCTAGGCGCTCTTGCTTTTGGAACAGCAAAACCAATCGTATATTTTCACAAGTTTTTATAATTCTGATGAACGTTCCCAGTGTACCCTAAAAAGTTCAGGTCCTTATGACATAAGGTTTAGGGGATTTGGAAGTTTGGAAACAGAGCTGTAAGGCTGAAGAATGAAGACTAAGCACAGCTATAGAATGGGGAAGGGACGGCCTGTTTCCAGATCTCATCAAGCTGTGCTCCCCTGCCCGGCTCTTATCAGCAGCTGGAATCCTCTGAACAGATTGCAGCCTCTCTGTTGTCCATTCAGAGGATTAGAGCTGCTAAGAGCCTAGCGGAAGGGGCATGGCAGCTGGGCGGCCCGCCCACCAAAAGGGGGCTGGGGAGAACTATGCCTTATGTAAGTAAGGTGTCACAGTATCTACTTTTTGGGCATCAATATTTAGAGATTGAGCCCCTAATACATGCTTTTTTAATAACGGGTATAATAATATACTGTCATTCATTGCTGTCCCTCTGTGTGAGATGACAAAGGCATACACAATTTTGTGTATGGACTCCTGAAGGGGGAAGGGCAATAAAACTCCTAAAGGAGACAGTTACCCAAACGTTAATTGTATGAGTTTGTATTTGTTTGTGTGGCTGTATTTTTAGGGGGGGGGTAGAGAAATGATCTGCAGATATGGTTTATGTGAGGTCCTAAATTCTGATCAAGGCACCCACTTCACAGGAAAGTTGATGCAATTAATTGGAAATACAGCAGTAGTTTCACACTGCTTTCCACCCCATAGCTAATGGTGAAGTTGAAATGTATATTTTCACTCTGAAGAACAAAATTGATATGTAAAGTTTGTAAGCAGACAGGGTTAAGATGGATGGCACTCATGTTTATGAGGAACACACTCTGTAAACCACTGAACCATTCTCCCTTTGAGATAATGTTTGGACAAGCTACAAGGACTTTATTATATTTTACCCATGTCTCTCAGCTGTTTTTAGCACATGGAAGTTTGATTATGTTGTGCAATTGCATCATATGTTAACTGATCTGCATAAGCAGATTTAACTTTTCCTTACCCAGACTCCATACAACTTCAACATTGTCTACGTGTGGGCGATTGGGTGGTGTCAGACAACAACTTGATAAACTGCTGCAGTCTTGCTGAGTTGGGCCTTTCTTGGTGAGCCTGACAACTTCTATTGCTGTTAAATTGAAGGGAAACCCACCTGGACCACGCCTCCCACTGCAAAAAAAATGTTCCACTCCCCTTTGCCTAGAAACCTCTTCTGAGCCAGAGGCTGCAGTGGATTCTAAGGATACCAAGTCTTCTATGGAGGAGATTCCACCCTCCTGAGGAGTTATTTGTGCACAGTTGGCTATTCCAGAACTGAAAATCAACGGCTTCCCATCAGGCGAAGATGACTTCTTTTGTTTTTTTGGATAATCTTTATGCTTTCGAGTGCCATATGGATGGACAACACCTTGCTTCAACTTCATCCTGCTACAGTTAAAGACCTAAATTTGTCCAATTGTTGGGTGTGTAGCCATTTGCCTCCCACTGCTCCTGGGGACCTACCCCTTCTTCTTGGGGTTTTCCTAAATTATTCGGAAATGTCTAATTTCTTGTCCAAGGAAAACATGTTTAGCAGAAATGTCACTAAATCCTTCAGAACTGAGGACACCAGTTTAAAATTGACAGGGTTGCTGCGTTTTGCTGACTTTGCCTTGAATTGTGTCCTAGTATAAGGTGCTTTTCAAACTGTAAATGTATAAATGATTGATGTTTGCTGCAGTACATCTAGTTATAATAACAACTTACCAGTCGAGGGGAGCATTTATATCCGTTTAGTAGAAATAAAACTAGAGCCTTTTACTTCTTTGCAAATGGTTCTAATCAAGAGTTGGTAACATTTTGTAAATGGAGAGAAACTCTTCTGATCATGGAGGTATTTTATTTTTCAGCATAATACCTGGGAAATTATATTTACTTTGTAGGCATAAAGCATAAAGTGGTTGCCTTCATTGTCCAGGGGGAGGTTTGTACTTTGGGGTATGTGATTCCAGCAGTAAAACAAAATTTGCCCTACCTGAAGGAATGAGCCTTTCCTTTCATCAATTGAGTTTTAGGTTAGAGAGACATATTTTTTAATTTAGAAATGGCATAGTCCTAGGGACCAGCTTGGACGGGGTAGAGAATTAATGTGAAGAAAGTTACATTTATACTTAAAGGTTATAGATCAGTTGATTAACAAGACAACTGATATGTTTACAGCTCTTTCCTTAGAGTTAGTACGTAGAGTAACTTTGCAGAATAGGTTGGCCACTGATTACTTACTGGCTGCACAAGGTGGGGGAATGTGTGCGTTGGTTGGAGATGAATGTTTACCTACATATCTGATAATTCTGATATGATAGCTGGTCATTGATTGCTTCTTGGTTGAGTGGACTTTTTGGTAGATTTTTAAAGTCAACTGTCGCATTCATTTTTGCATTGCTTATTTTATATTTTGGTTCTCATGTATATTTGTAAACCGTGTATTTGGTCATAGGGCTCGTAAAAGCAGCCTCACTGTAATTCTTGTCCCTAGCCCTTTGAACAGGGGTACTGGTGTTTTCTTTGTAATTGTAATCAGATCAGTTGATTACTAATATTATGGTTATTGATATTTTCAATGATTATTAATGATATGTATGTTTATCAGTCCATCCTGTTTATTTATAAAGAAAATGATTATATATTATTTAGCTAGTGGATGACTAGTTCTCTTATTAGAGTAGTTTGAGTATGTTGAGGGGATGCTGGTGTTGCCAGGTGGCTGTTATCATCTAGCCTTGGCGGAGTCGCTTGAGATAATAGGAAGAATTATGTCTTCAATTAATTGTAGCAAATTGGATGTTATGTCATGTTGATTCCACAATGCTGAATAAATGTAACAAGAACAAAATATCTTTTTGGGGGCCCCACTTGGCATCCTTTGAGAATTGCAGCTTAAATGGTACTCACTCAGGGCTAGTAGTCAGACCTTCTGATCTTTACGTTGGGTCTCTACACATGTGTGCTTTGCTCTGACTTCTAATCTTTTACTTTGTAACTTTTATTCTAAATAAATTATCTAAATCATCTTACCATGGACAGAGGTATTGTTTTTCCTTATCACTATGTACAGGGTCACTAGCATAAAATACTGACAACAATCAGGGATATTTTCACATTAACTGAGGCTATTTCAAGACTGGGTGACACTCTCATGGCAATGAACATTAGGGAACAGCCATATGTCTGCACTGTGGTGCCCCTTAAAGTTTACAAAGGTTCCAGACTTTGTTCAGACTTGTTGTGCGGCTACCGCTTAATCTTGCCAAGGAACCCTGCCCAGGGGGAGATACTCACTACCGCCTGAGGTCATATCTGCAGGCGAAGTGGTGCGAGGGACTGGCGAACTGCCTGTTACACATAGTTGACCACAACTTCTGTGACTCAATGGCCCTCATTAACTAAAGTTCTTCAAGGCTGGAGAGAATACCCTTTTTTCAGGGAAGATGGGTGATCCAGCAAACCTGGAATGGATCTGGTCCAGCATTGAAAACATTTGCTAACAAATAGCTAATGACTTTTAGGAAGTCAATTCCAGGTTTGCTGGAATACCCAGCTTCACAGATGAAAGTGTATTCTCTCTAGCCTTGGAGAACTTTAATAAATCAGGGCCAGTGTCTCTGGAACAGAGGTAGGTTGGCAAATGTCGGAGGTTCGGGGGAGATGTATAATCCTGAACATGTACCTATTGGCTATCTGACACATGAATTGCATGTCTCTTGAAGTATCCATTGCAGAGATTCTTGATTTTCAAATCCTCTTTTATTTGGTGCATCTATGTTAGAGAAATTAGAAACATTTTAATTTTTATGTAAATTAAAACTAATATTAGATGTATTAAATATACATCTTTAATGTTTGTTTGCATTGTGGCCTTCAAGTTTTATATCAATGTCAACAGCAACCCCCAGATGACAAAAGGTTGGGCACCACTGATATAAGAATTTGTTCTTTGAGTTACAGTATGTCAGCACCAGAGTATACAGTAGGTGGGTGTAGCTCTAAGACCTCACCTTTGAAAATTACAATGGGGTGGGTGGTCTTTGGCTGTTCAGAGGTAACTCACATGGGTTGAGGCTCTAGAAACCGTATTAGTTATGCCTCAATAACACTCATAATGAGCAGATATTATTAAATGTTATGGGCATAGGCAATTGCCATAATGCTCGTATGTAGAGGTACATACTTCCATGATTGATCACTGGGTAGCCTGTTGAAGATTCCTTGGAAAGTGAAACTTTGAGGTGGTGGTTAACGAGCAGTTGGACCTGCATCGCTGTCTCTTTTGTGTGCTTCGGCTCGACTGTAAAGTGTGGTAAGAAGGTATGCTCCTTTACCCAGGACAGACCGCAGAACCTTTATTCCCAAAGCATCATTTAAAGGAATTTGTTTTTTCAGTTACAGTATGTCAGCACCAGGGTATAGGTTAGTGTAGCTCCAAGACCTCACTTTGGAAAATTACATTCGGGTGGCTGGAGTTTGTCACAATTACCTCTAACTCACTAAACTGCAGACGCCTCTCTCCTTCACATGCAGCCAGTTCTGACTCTGGGCGTGTCTATGCTACCAAACTTATTCAGTATCGTCCAACCAGCCGGCCAATCAGAAAATAGCCTCTTAACCATCCAGGGCTATTTAGCTAGCTCAATAACAGCACTCAGTGTTCGTGCAACATGTCTCCACTAGTGCTGAGTCCCTAGATTATGAGCTAGTTCCTGTACATCTGTTGCTTGAATCAGTGTTTCCTCTGTCCAGCTCCTGTGTATCCTCTCATTGCACAGTCTGTTGTTTCTGGGCTATTGCCATGTGCTTTTCCAGTGTTCCTGTCTGTCTGTGGATATTCTTGTGTCGCCTGTGCCTCCTGTTGCTTCCAGTGTCTTCTGTGTTTTCTGTGTCTGCAGTGGCCCCTGTGTCACAGACGTTTATTTCCTTGATCTCTGGTATTTGATCCCTGGCTTGTGACTTTACCTCTCTTGCTTGCTTGCTGCCTGCCTTGACCCCAGCCTTCCTTGACTATTCTCCTGCCTAGTGATTTTGTGCCTGGCTAGTTCCTTCCCACCCTGTTGTGCCCAAGGACCGCAACCTAGCGGTAACCAGCAAAAAAGCAACATCCTCACCAATAGAGGCTCCGGAGAAAACCTGGTTGCCGCTTAGACTCTGCGCCTTGGCCCGTCGTAGGGCCCACACCACGTTTGTGCAATCTGTAGCGCCATCTAGTGACCGGGTTCCCCCTAGCGTGATAGTGTTTAGGTGTGCTGCCACATGGGTTGAGGCTCCAGAAATAGTGTTAGTTATGCCCCATTAACACTCAGAAAGAGCAGATTTTCTTTAATGTGATGTGCATAGGGAGCTGCCATATTGCCCGTGTGCTTTGTCTCGACTGTAAAGTGTGGGAAGAAGGTATACCCCTTTACGGAGGACAGACAGCAGAACCTTTATGCCTGGAGCATCATTTAAAGGAATTTGTTCTTTGATTTCAGTATGTCAGCACCAGGGTAAAGGTGGGTGTAGATCTAAGAGCACAGTTTAGAATATTACTGTGGGGTTACTGGTGTTTGGGTGTTGGGATATACATTCAGATGGGTTGAGGCTTCAGAAATAGTTTTACTTATTCCCCAATAACACTCAGAATGAGCAGATTTTCCTTAATTTGATGTTCATAGGATGCTGCCATACTGCCCGCTAGTCCGCTTCTAGAGGTCCATACTTCCATGGATTGATCACTGGGTAACTGATGCCTATTGAAGATTTCTTGGAAGTTGTATCTTTGAGTAAGTGGTAAGCGAGCATCTTGAGCTCTGCACTCCTGTCCCGTCTGTGTGCTTTGTCTCGACTGTAAAATGTGGGATGATGGCATACCCCTTTATGGAGCAAAAGTGTTAGTTATGCCCCAATAACACTCAGAAAGAGCAGATTTTATTTATTGTGATGTGCATAGGGAGCTGCCATATTGCCCTCTAGTCCACTTCCAGGGGTACATACTTACAAGGGTTGATCACTGGGTAACTGATGCCTATTGAAGATTTCTTGGAAGGTGTAACTTCGAGGA